>NC_056733.1:1215553071-1215693071 GCF_019279795.1 Protopterus annectens | reverse complement strand
TGTGGCCTAATGTTATTAGGGACTGATTTTCCATGCTGCATGTAGCAGTAACGAATACAGTGTCCTATCCATTTGGATATAGTCTGCTTTGAGATAACCTTGCCCTGTGATCCTGCAGCATATGCTACAAACAGTTGCTCAGTTTTCCTGAAAGCTTTTGTTTTGTCCAAGTAGAAGTGTAGCTGCCTGTGTATGTCCAAAGAGTGCAGAAGTTTCTCCCCTTTATTCTGGGGGTTTGGATAAAAAGTTGGCAAATGGATGGTTTGGTTAAGAGCCACACTGGATACCACCTTTGGCATAAAGGTAGGGTTTGTCCTTAAAGAAACCCTGTCCTGATGAAAAATTATAAAAGGTTCCCCTGCCATTAATGCCTGTAGCTCTGAGACTCTTTGTGCTGAAGTTACTGCCAGGAGCAGAGCTGTTTTCCATGATAAAAATTTTAGATCGACTGTATTGGCTGGCTCAAAAGGTGGCAGGGTCAGTTTTTTCAAAACGAAATTGAGGTCCCAAGTTGGTGTTGGTGCTCTCCGGGGCGGTCTTATGTTTTTAGCCCCTCTGAGGTACTGCTTTAGCAAGGGATGAGAGAATAAAGGAGGATCCATGTTGTAATGTGCTGAAATGGCAGAGGCGTGGATCTTAATTGATGAGAAGGATAGGCCTTTGTCCAGCATCTCAGTTAAGTATTGTAAAATCTGAGGAATGTTTGGGACAAGAGGGTCAAGGCTTTGAACCTGGTTCCAGGTGCAGAATCTCTTCCATTTTTCTGAGTAAGCTTTCCTGGTGCTAGGCCTCCTGGCCTCCAAAATGACATCCATAACAGCTTTAGAGAGAAGTGTTGCCTGTTTGACTAATGAATCTGCCATGCAGCCAGGTTTAGGGTTTTGAGCTGACCGTGCAGGATCTGATTGCTTTTTGAGTCAGAAGGTGTGGAATTTGAGGCAAAATCCATGGTGGGCCTTGAGCTAAGTTCTTTAAGATTGGGTACCAGTGCTGGCATGGCCAGTCTGGAGCAATCAGGATCATCTGTGTTTTTTCTTGTCTGGCTTTTAGGAGTACCTTTGAAAGGAGAGGCAGTGGTGGGAAGGCATAAACTTTTAGGCTTTTCCAGCTGAACGAGAGAGCATCCACTTTCCATGCTTGTGTGTGATAAATCCTTGTAGTTGGCAATTCAGTGGGGAGGCAAAAAGATCTATGTCTGGGCATCCCCATTTTTGTGTTACCATGCTGAAGATTTGTGGATTCAATTTCCATTCATGAGGGTCCATGATATTTCAGCTTAGATCATCTGCCAGAGTATTTTTCTTTCCTGGCAGGAATTGTGCTTGCAGATGAACTTGATACGTTAGAGCTGTGTTCCACAAGGTCATGGCTTGCCTGCATAGGGGATAAGAATGACTGCCCCCTTGCTTGTTTATGTACCACATTACTGTGGTGTTGTCTGTCTTTAATAATAATTGTCCTGGATGCAGAAGGTCCTTGAAAGCTGTTAGGGCATTTTGAACAGCCAACATCTCTTTTTGATTGATGTGAAGATGCATGTGGTCTGTGGTCCACTTGCCCTGAATGCATTTTTCTGCCATGTGTGCTCCCCAGGCGTAATCCGAAGCATCTGTTGTTAGAGTCTGCCTGGCTGTGGGTAGGGTAAAAGGCTGACCCTTGTTTAGGTGACATGCCTGTGCCCACCATCAAAACTCCTGTTGTAGGCAGGGAATCATTAGAATTACTGCTTCTAAACTGTGAGAGTGTTGAGTCCAAACACTTTTTAGGTACCATTGTAATTTCCTCGTATGCAGTCTGGCATATGGTATTAGTAGTATGCAGGATGCCATGAATCCCAGGGCCTGCAGAATTTTTCTTGCAGGGAGATGGGACATTTTTTGCCAGTAATTGAAAATATTGAGTTAGCTGAACTTGTTTGTCTGGCGTGAGATAAGCCATCTGGGCCGTTGTATTTAAGCTGGCACCCAGGAATATAATCTGTTGTGAGGGCACTAGTTTTGACTTATTTTCGTTTACTGTGTACCCTAGAGAAATTAGCAACCTTTTTATAAATGCCAGATGCTGTAGAAGAATGTCCTTTGTCTCTGCTTGAATGAGGCAGTCATCCAGGTATGGATATATTTGAATTCCTTTTTGTCTGCAAAATGCAATTACTGGTGCCAGGCACTTTGTAAAGACCCTGGGCGCAGTAGATAAGCCAAAGGGCAGTGCAGAGAATTGGTAGTGCATTGTACCAGCTTTGAATCTGAGGTATCTTCTGCAATTTTGTCTGATAGGGACATGCAGGTATGCCTCTTTGAAGTCCAGAGTAACAAGCCAAGCCTTCTTGCCCAGCATGGGTAGAAGCTGCTGTAATGTCAACATTTTGAATTTCGGAATATCCAGGTAAGTATTTAGAATTGAAAGGTCTAGAATGGGCCTCCAGGCCTTGTCCTTTCTGGGGACCAGGAAGAGTCTTGAGTAAAATCCTTGTCCATGTTCCTGTTGTGGTACTTTTTGAATAGCTCTCATGTCCATGAGAGCTGAAATGTGTTTTTGTGCCTCTGCCCATTGATTTTGTGGCAGGTCTGGCATTCCTTTTAGCCTTGGTAAAGTATGAAAGTGGAACCTGTAACCTTGAGACGCAATATTCAGAACTCATTTGTCTTGGGTGATTGTTTGCCAGTTTTGAGAAAAAAGTGCTAGTTTTTCCCCTAAGGGGGTTGCCAAAAGGGAGCTGCTTGGTGTACGAACGGGGAAGTCAATGGGATTGTTTCCTGTAAGGTTGAGACTTGTCCTCACCTCCTTTTGGGGTTGAGGTGCCCCACTGTCATTGTCTGTTAGAGCCTTGGGGTTGAGATCTGCCTCTTGGGCGTCTGTATCTGCCTCTCTGTGGCCTGTCTGACACTGGAAAGGACCAATTCTTTGTTGGCCAATTTCTGCTAAATCGAGGTGGCTGTACCTGCAAGAAATCCTTGACTGTTTGCATACATTTAGCTTTATCCTCCATTTTCTTTAACACCTCTTCTGCCTTAACACCAAACAAAGTATCATGTTGTAAAGGAGCATCCAATAATTTTGCCTTAACATGATCAGGTAAACTCTGTTCTTTTAACCAAGCATGTCTTCTTATCACAAAACCTGTAACTGCAGCTCTACAAGAGGCCTCTAAAGAATCAAAACCACATTGCAGAGTATGTTTTCCCATCTGTTCAACTGCATGCAATAAATCCTGCATTTCTTTACAGTCAGGAGCTTCTGAGCTTGCAACCATTTTCTGTTTTAACTGAGCCATTAAATATTGTTGGTACTTAAGCATGTGAAACTGGCAATGTAAAGCCCTTACTGCTAAAGTTGCAGAAGTGTTAACTTTCTTCCCCCATCTATCCAAAGCTCTGGAATCTCTGTCAGAGGGTACTGGATTTTTTGCAATGGAAGCCTTAACCCCTTTTGGACCCTGGGAAATAGTCTCTGGATCAGCAGAAGGGTTTTTATAAAGAAACTTGTGAGAGTCAGGGACTCTATAATACCTATCTGGCTCGGCTGGTGCAGGGGGCAAAGAATCAGGAGATAATCTGGATTCAGAGAACACATCATCCACAATATCTAGCACAGGCAGAATAGCCAGGGGCCTGTGCTGAGGAAATAAAAGAAAATCAGAGCCTTTTCTTGGATTCTGAATAATCCTGACTTTCCCAATGGAAATGCTCCCTCATGGTATGTAAAGTTTCCCCAAAAGAATAATCCTCAGGAGAGGCTGAAGGGATAGATTCTTCAGCATCAGAGTCCTCATAGGGGGGTAGAGAGTATCCCTGGTCTGAAGAAGAATCAGAGGAAATGAAAACCTCATCAGAGGAATAATAGTCTGTATCCTGCCTGGGCCTTTTCTCAGGAGGGGGATGGGAACCCCTGATTAGAGTAATGAGGTCTTCGGCCATTTTAAGCATCTGTTTCTTAGGCATGGAGAACTGTCCAGGAGAATGCTGTACTTGCTTCTTTGTCTTTAATGGTACTTTTGTCTTGGCTGTTGCTTTAATGGTAAGTTGTGAAGGTCTGAAAACACCCTCAGAAGCCGATGCCTGCTCAGCGGCTTCAGACCCATCTGAGGGATTAGTTTCCGTAGGCCCAATACCTTGAGTTTCCAGAGGCCTAGTTGTCTCCACGTGGGAGTTGGAGGCAGCCTGTGGCTCTGAGGTAGCAGGTGTCAGGGGCTGCGAAAGCGCCTCACTGAGAACCAACGACTGGCCTAGAAGAGGTTTTGTCGTCTGTTTTGGACCTCGGATGCCTGTCTTTATCCTTGTCTTTGTGTTTTTTCAGAATTGCGATCGTCAGTTGATCCGACGGCATAGTATAATTGAACCTTCGGCCAAAGTAGTGCAAAGCAAAATCAAAACGTCTTTTTATAGTGCGTTTGTTAAATCTAGCACAAAACTGACAACTAGTGACATCGTGATCAGGGCCTAGGCATGGAATACAGTAAGAGTGGAAGTCCTTATGAGGTATTTGCTTCCCACAAGAAATACAATTATTAACTTTTTCTGACATCGGTCTGAGGCAAGAAAAAAGTTTCCCCAACGGGGTACTTAGCTTTATTGAAGACTTCGGATCTGAAATTCAACTTTGAAAACCTCAAGAGTCGGCCGACCGGCACTTGCGAACTGCTTCTGCTTTGGGCACCACGCGGCAAGAAAGACTGAAGAAAATGGCGTCGGATGCATCTTATATACCCCTGGCACACTGACGTCAGGGGAAGAAGTGACAGCAACCGACGCTGGACCAAGACTTTGGAACTCTGGCCGACTGTGGGACCGCCTGACGGCAGGATAACCCAAGTGTAATGACTGCAGCAGTGTAACACGATGAACATCACAGGCAGCACCACCACCTTCAAACAAATACTGAAAAATCATCTCAACTCTTCCTGGCTATGTTCCTGCTCTATAACCTAACCTCTTCACTCTCCTTATATGATTACTAAACTTCTGTGTCTTTTGCTACTAGTGACTGATGATACTTTCTCCATATTTATTTTTATCTTCACTTGTTGATACTGGTACAATAATACTGATTAATATATCTCTGTTTATACCACTCTGATTGAATTAATTGAATTCTGCTTTAATGTATATTTTCCGTATATATTACTGTAATCAAACAAACTAGATTCCTGCTTTTATGTATATATTATGCATATGTTACTATATTTACTATCTGTAACATTGTTTCTACTTCTGTACCAATTAATGTTTATATTTTTTCTGTATCTCGTTGGAGCCTTTCTCCCCGGGTCTCCACTGAAAATGGGCTCTTTTAGGCCCAGTGGACTTTCCCAGTAAACAAATGCAATAAAATAAATACAAATAAATAAAATAAATCTCAGAAGATTAAGAAAAATAAATAAAATATAAAATATATAAAAATAAAGAAATAAAATACATCATGTTCAGTTTAGGGGAAGTAAACATTTTAGACTACATAATGTACAAATCTAAAACACATAATACAACACATACAATGCTGCCACCAAATAAAGCAAGCATTTAACACAACTAATATGAATAACTCTAAAACACTAATAAAATAAACCAAAATAATAATTGCAGCATGCAACCAAAGCCCACTACTAAAACTAATTTAGGGCTGGGGGTTGGCAAAATGGTTAAGGTGTTTACTTCACAGTCACAAAGTACAGGGTTTGATCCTCACCTTAGGAAGCATGGCTAGACATGTATAGGCCCCTGTGATCATTATGCTAATAAACATCTACACAGCAAAGAAGACAAACAAATGTACATAACACCCTGGCCAAAAAAACACCCCTAAGTAAATACTCTTATGTTTGTTTGTCTTTTCAGCTTTTTCCCGGTTAGGGGTCGCCACAGCGGAACTCTGGTTCGCTATTGATTGGCAGTAGATTTTTTTATGGTGCCGAGTTGCCAGCCCAATGCCCAACCTTCAGCAAAGGCACACCCATTCATGCATGTCTTTCATAGGCCACTCGACCGCGGGGAGGACATGCAGACTCCACACAGAAGGCACTCCAGCTGAGAATCGAACAGGACAACCTCTTGCTGTGCTGCATGGTAATGTTTGCTTTTTGGTTCTTTTTCATTTTTACTTCATTTGTTGTACATTTTATCATGAATATGCTTTACTGTTTTGTTTTCAGTTTCTGCGTTATAAACAGTTTTAGTGTTCTGCTTCTTAGTTATATGAGTATTTACTTATATACAACATATACTGAATAAACACTCTTGATAAAGGTACAATAAACTGTACAATACATGATGAAATACAAAGACAAAAAATTCAAAGGAAAACAACTAAGAAGCAGAACACTAAAACTGTTTTAACGCAGAAATGTAAAAAAAAATCCTAAAAATATCAAAATGAAAACAGAACAAAAGCACTAACAGTGACAAGAAAAAGAGGAACGACTGTGTTGTCATAACAGAATAAAAAAGAAAAGGAACTGAAAACAAAACAGTAAAGCATATTCATGATAAAATGCACAACAAATGAAGTAAAAATGAAAAAGGACCAAAAAGCAGACATTACCACGCAGTGACAGTCTTAAGGAGGGTTTACATTTTAACAGCTCTAAAACTAACAAGGAAGGGGGAGAATCACTGCAGCCACAACCACTATGACTGCGGTTTGTATTCCACTGGTGTCCAGTCATTTTACACTATAGCACCCAGCACATATGATTTGTAAATTACATACAAATGGAGGATAGATTCATTTGTGTAGGTGATTGTGCTTACATAATAAAGCAAGACCATGAGCATGGACTTCACTATGCAATAAGCTTTACTAGCCATCACAGATTTTTTTCCACCATTCTGTAGCACACAAAGCCCTATGAAGTTGACACAGGGTTCACGAATATGACTCTAAATTTATAGTCACTTTGAGAAAGTTCATAAAATTATTATTCACTGTGAAGACCTGCTGTGTGTGCACTATAACTTCTTTTATGTATTGCATTGCTAATTTGTTACAGGCCTTGATGACTGTTCCAGTCTGAGTAAAACTGGAAGATGTAAATACAACTTTACTGAAGCTCTAATGCCACTTAATTTTTAAGTACAAAAGGTTTCTAAATAAAGGTTTGAACACAGATCCAAACTGGTTTGTGCTGTTTCAACAGTAATATACTTAATTGGTAATATGAATGTTTTGATAAAAATTAAGTGTATAATTATCATTAATTGTGATGTAATTGTTTCACTGCTTTCCTTGGTTACTTACTTCATTTCATGCTGCTTGTTAAGATGTGCTTCATTCCTCCTTAAAGGCAAAATTCCGAGGTGTCAGAAGATTTATTTTTAATAAATCAAGATCCACTATTTCATTTTATAAGATAGTGTGTGTGTGTGTTTTTTTTGCCATATATATTATATGGAGAATATAAAATATTTTGTGTGTGTGTGTGTGTGTGTGTGTGTGTGTGTATATATATATATATATATATATATATATATATATATATATATATATATATATATATATATATATATATATATATATATATATATATATATATATATATATATATATATATATATATTTATTTTATTTACTTACATTTCAAAATTGGGTAGTGTCCGAATGGGCCAGAGGCCCGTTTTCAGCAGAGACCAGGGGAGAAAAGTTCCAGGGAAGATTACATAATTATACATTTATACATATGACAATTATAATAGGAGTTCAAATGCATGTTCCTTGACATTGTATCTAAAAGCATATAACAATGGTAGTACAATAAGCTTATACTATTCAAACAGACAAAACATATATATATATATATTTTTTTTTTTTTCAGGATACTGAAGCCAATAAGGCTCAGTTGCCAAGAAATATTGACAATGGGTGGTTGAGAGAAGGAAGTTGGAGTAAGGGGTTAAATTAGTTAGCCTGGTGGAGAACATGAGCAAAGCCTATGTTTGATGAAATATTCCTTTAGAGACTGTTTAAATGAATGTGTATCCTTGATGGACAGAATATGTTGAGGTAGAGAATTCCAGTATTTGGCAATGATATGCGAGTATATGGAGACGCCTTGAGAGTTTTGGGTTTTGTTAACCTTCGACAATACTTTATCAGAAGATCTAAGAGATTTTAGGTTAGTGTAGGTTTGGACAAGGTCAGATAGAGCTGGGCAGTTGTCTGGTTTGTATAAGACTGTATGGGCAGTTAGTAGCTGAGTCAGAGTAAGCAGGCGAGGGAACTCTAACCAGTTCAGTTGGAGAAGGGCAGTGCAATGGTGAGATCTTTGAGACTGATTAGTGGCAAATTTGGCTATTTTGTTATAGCAAGATTCAAGGCTATTCAGTTCAGGTTTGTGAAGACTGATAATTATTTGTGAACAGTAAAGCAGGGAAGATAAGAGAGGGGTTCTGGCTGTTGTGAGTCTGGCATGGTCAGTATGATACACTTTAGCTCTATAGAGAGAACCCAGTTTGACATGAACCTTTTTAATTGCTAGTGCAAGCTGTTTGTGAAACTTAAGTCCACTATCAATTGTGACACCAAGAAGTTTTGTATGTTCAGTGGGTTCTATTTTTGTGCCATTGGAGGGGTAAATAGAGATAGGTGGTTGGTTGGTTGTTTTTGAGGTATTATAGAAGACCATAAGCTTGGTTTTATTGGGGTTAGGTATAAGTAGATGGGCTGTTAATTAGTTTTCGATATCATGGAGGTCTGCCTGAGTTTTTTCTTGGAGTTCCTTGATAGAGGGGATAGAGCAGATTAGGGAAGCATTGTCAGCATATTGAGGCTGGATTTGCTGAGGAGTTTAAGTCAATGGTAAAAATTGCGAATAAAAGTGGGCCAAGGAGAGATCCTTGTGGGACTCCTACACATATAGATGAGCTGAGGGGAAGAGTTTATTGTCCCATAAAGTCACTTGTTTTCTAATTGACAGGTAGCTATGAAATCAGTTTAGAGCTTCAGAGCTGCAGTGGTAGAAATCCAGTTTATTGAGAAGTATTTGATGAGATACCGTGTCAAATGCTTTTGACATATCAAGGAAGGTAGCAGACACTAGTTATTTGTTTGCCTTTGAGTTGAGTTACGGTATTAGTAAAACTAATTAGAGGTGTACTAGTGCTATGCCTAGGTCAAAAGCCATTTTGTGCATTAGATAATACATTATTTAACAGAAAGTGGTCTAAGATCTGTTTGTGCATACATTTTTCTAAGATTCTGTGTCTGTAGTTGGATACATCAGTAGATATAGTGTGTATGTATGTATATATATATATATATATATATATATATATATATATATATATATATATATATATATATATATATATCTATATATAGGTGTGTGTGTGTGTGTGTATATATACACATGAGTGTACTACCAGAGATCAAAATTACACTATTTCGAAATCCGGTAGTAGATGCCCACTAACGCGAAAGTGCACTTTCGCATACACCACTAGAACGAACGGGCAATGTCCTCCACTGTGGTGCGGTAGTCATGGACTTTAGGGTTAGGGCTTGGGTTAAGGATAGTGGATAGCCCTACTAGGTATCCACTATCCTTTTTGAAATAGTGTAATTTCGATCTTCAGTAGTAGACCATATATATATATATATATATATATATATATATATATATATATATATATATATATATATATTTATTTAATTTTATTTTACATTTGTTGACTGGGATAGCCCGACTGGATACATGTCCATTTTCAACGGAGGCCTGGGGAGAAAATCTCCAAATCTATACATATACAATCATTACAATGTTATATAGAACAGGAGTAATCATAACATAATACATATCTAACACATTTTACAGTCTAGTTAAATTTATGGAAATATACCACATATTATAGTACAGTTAAATTTGTACAGTCTAACAATCTTCTAAACTGGCTTAACAAAGATATTTGAGTACCACTTACAGACATAGGATAGGTACACCAGTATGCATAAAGATTTAGTCAGGCTTGGAGCAGGGACATATCCACTAAGACTTGAAATACTCCTTGAGAGCTATTTTAAATTGAGATAGGGTGGTATCCAGGGTAATGTTAGCAGGAATGGAATCCCAAATTTTGCCAGCAGAGTTTGTGAACTGGGAGTCACCAGCTGAGTTGTTGGATTTGATGGTTTGCACTAATAGTCTATTAGATGACTGGAGTGATCTGGAGTTGGAGTGGGGATAGATGATGTTTTTCAGGGCAGGTGTATTATCTGGTTGGTTAAGTGCTTTGTGAGCAACAATGAGCTGATTATACTGAATCTGCCTGGGTAGCTCTAGCCATCCGAGATAATGTAGATTTTTACAATGATGTGTTCTATAGGGTAGACCAGTTGCAAATCTAGCTATGTTTTTATAGCAGCTTGAAAGTTTATTAAGATCAGATTTATTTAGGTTGGTAAGTAAAGGGGAAGCATAGTAGGGTGTAGAGAGTAGATGGGAGCGGGCAATGGAGGTCCTAGCATATGGGGTAAGGAATGGCTTTATCCTATAAAGTGAGCCTAGTTTTCTGTTAATGGCTTTGATTGTTTTGTTGACGTGCACATCAAACTTAAGATTGTTGTCTATAATAACTCCTAGCAGTTTTGTATGGGCATTTGGAGAGATAATGGTACAGTTATTAGCCTTAATGGAGAGAGATAATGCTGTGGATCTTTGAGTGGGGGTGAAAAGTAGGTGCTTTGTTTTATTAGGATTTAGAATCAGACAGTGAGCGGCATCCCAGTTCTCTAATAGTTTGAAAGTACTCTGAGTTATTGATAGCAGCTGTGTTTGTGAAGTGCTAGTGCAGATCAACGTTGAGTCATCTGCATATTGAATGCAGATGGCTTCAGGGACAGTGTGGAGGTCATTAATAAAAATGGAAAACAGAAGTGGTCCCAAGATAGACCCCTGTGGGACACCTAGAGTGCTAGATAGGAGGTTTGAGAGTTTGTTCTGCCATAAGACGGATTGTTGTCTTTTGAGCAAGTAGGATTCAAACCATTGGAGAGAGTGATTACCTAGGGACATTTTTGCCAGGGTATTGATGAGAACATGGTGGTTAACCATGTCAAAAGCCTTGGACAGGTCCAAGAAAAAGGCTGAAGATATCTTGTTGTTGTTCCTGTTATAGTTTATTGCATTAGAGAAGTGAGGAGAGCTGTGGTGGTACTCTGATTTGGTCTGAAGCCATGCTGGGAGTTAGCCAGTAGGTTGTTTTGGGTTAGAAAGTACAGGAGTTGTTTATGGATGCATTTTTCAATTATTTGTGCCTTATCTTCTCCATCAGACACTGATCAGAACTGGTGTTTGCACTTGACAATTTTGTTTAAATCAATATAGTTTATTAGATCCATGTGCATTCCTTGTGCATGGTGCACCATATTTCATCAGTGGTTGGCTGCTTCATTCTCTGTTCTTTCCCTACCCCTCCCCCCCTTCAGTTTATCTTTGGATTTACCCGCTCCTTTCTTCCCTTACTAGTATGACTTTTTACTGTCATAGTATTCTATTACCTTTTCCCACTGCCTTTCATTTTCCCCTCACTTTCATTCCTCATTTTTGTCAGTTTCTGCCATCTTTTCCCCATGTCCAGCAAATTCTTGTGCAATTCTTGTTCCCGTATTGTTTTTGTCCCTTCCAGTTTTGAGTGAGGGTGGTTTTAACTTCACTACTCAACAGTCTGATAATGTTCATTTCACTTTCTTTCCAGACGCTGACCTCTTTCTTTATGTTCCATATTCAGAATTCTCAAGTATACTCTGCTTCCTTTGAAATATGTCTCCCCGAATCATCTGTACCTGCTTCCAGACTTCTTGTCCCCAACCACAGTTCCAGAATATGTGCATCATTCCTTCCTCCTCCTCCTGACACCTGCAGTATCTACTGTCCTCCTTTTTTGCCTTCCTTTGCAAGTCTCATTAGTGTTAGATTTTTATTTATTTAACATTTGTTTACTGGGAAAATCCAAATGGGAATGAGCCAATTTTCAGTGGCGGCCCAGGCAGAAACACTCCAGGTGCATGTCTTTGTAACATGGGAAGAAACCAGAGCACCTAGAGGAAACCCACATGCATGCAGGGAGGATATGCAGACTCCACACAGAAGGCACCCCAGCCAAGAATCGAACTGGAGAACCTCTTGCTGTGAGGTGACAACATTAACCACTGCACCACTCTGCTGCCCAGATACCGTTTATGCAGTGCTCTCAGGCTTTGATCTCCTGCACTATGAGCTTTCTGCATGAGCCTCATGGCCTGAGTTGTTCTTCAAGCTTGTCCCATCTTTCCCCTAATGCATCATAGATATGTTTAGCCCTTTGCTTCCGTAACCTTTTCCATTTCTTACAGGATGCCATCCTCTCCTTATGTATTTCTTTCTTGCCTGTTCCTGTCTCCTGCATCCATATCTGTATTCTTTTTCCAGGTGTCCTTAAATACTAAGTAGTTGCAGCAACTTGGTCCCTGGTGTTCTATTTCTTTATTAACTCATCCTTTGCTTTAAACCTTTTCCCACCATTCTTTTCTCTACATACAAAATCTACTTCTTGAGCTGTTCCACTTCTCCTTCAGATGTCTTCATTTTCTTCTCTAACTTTGCCTCCCAATCTTCTGTTCCCCACATTTTTGAGGTCCCCTTCACCTCATTTCGTGTTGCTTCACTCCTCTCCTTCAATAAGCTCCTTCATGTCTCCCTCGCTCATACTCTATTTTGCTTAACCTACTTCTCATGTATTTCTATCCAGTGAATAATGTTACTAGTCAGTGCATATCTGGGGACATGTAGGAGACCCCAAGCCACCCATTTCTTAGTCATTCTCATTTTTGCCCTGCTCACTCTTTGCCCTTTACCTTTATTGACCCAATCTTCTATGTGTCTTTTTTACATTTACTGCAGCCTTTTGTATCTAAGGTCTATTTCTATGTTGCTTATTAGGCGGAGATCAATGACAGTATGAGCAACCTTGTAGCATTAATTCTCCCAAACAGTGTAAAAGTCTTCTCTATCCCTCCCCTGGTCAGTATCCCTTATATAGTTTCCACATTTGTCTAGGATTTAATGATGGTTTCTCTCACTGTTTTCCCAACATAGAGCCCTAGGTACTTGGGTAACTCTACCTCCTTTATCTCATCTATTCCCCTTCCCTATTCCTAATCTTACTACCACTGTCTTTTTGTGTTGCACCTCAGTTCTGCCACTTCCTTAAATTTTCGAATGTCTCTCCTATAGTTCCCATTGCTCCAGCTGTATCCTCTGACATTGTCATTTCTGCATAACACAAACAGATATTTTTAACCCTTCCTTTTCTTCAAGCATTGCCAAATCGTGTCTGACTTCTACTGCCAGCTCCTCGATAGCAAGCATGAACACATCTAGAGATAGTGGGCACCCCTGTTGTCCCCCTATTGTAGCCTTGTCTCCTCCCAATACTCCTCCATGTATGAGTATTTCAGTTTCTAGGTCTCGGAATGTGGTCTGTATCCAATGTATGAACCCCCCCCACCATCACCACCTGCCATTGCTGCAGTGTCTTCAATAGGAATTACCACCTCACCATATCAAAAGTGTTCTGCAGGTCAAACAGCACAATCCCTAGTTCCCCTTCTGCTTATTTTCCTCTCTGTACATAAATTCCAACAGGTCCACACATTTTTTTCTACCTTCCGTCTCTTCACAAAGCCATTCTTTCTTGTTAAATTATTTTTGGCAATCCTGTATCTTGTCTCTCTGCCAGCACATTTGCCAAAGTCTTAATGTGTACATTAACCAAAGGAAAGGTCTATGATTTCCCAACTCATTTCTTCCTGGCCTGGCTTTAACATATTTAGCCTGAGTCCAGTATTCTCTTGTATTTCTCCTCTAGGACCTTCCCCATTTTCTCATCTTTCCATTTGTAGAACTTTAGGGAGAATCCTTTTGGCTATCTAGCCTTCCTCACTTTCATCTTGTGTATGGATTTCCTTATCACATCCCTCGTCACCTCTTCATTCACCTTGCCTTTTTGTTCATCCTCTAGTGTATACCTCCTCTTCATTCATTCCCCAGTTCCTTTCTAACACTTCTGTCCCTTCCCGTCGCTTGTAAATCTCCTTAAATCTTTCCCTGACTGCCTTCCATTATCCTCTGTACCTCGCTGTCTGTTTTGTTCTTCTGCAATGCAATTCTTATTGTTTTTCCTCTGATCTGTAGTGCTTCATTTCATCCTTCCTGCCTTCCAGTTTCCTTCTGTACCACCTGTATCGCATTTTCTCCAGCTTCTCAATCACCCTTCCTCCTTTCCTTCTTTTCTTTCCTTGTGTGCTCTTCAGTTTTCCTCTGACGGTAATCTAGATCCCATCCCATTGTTGTTCTCCCAGTTCATCTCCGTCTTTCATATTGTCATCTACTGACTCTTTTATTAGTCCATGCTGTGTTGCTTTGTCCTCTGTCCCCCCCCCCATTTATTGCTAGCCCACCTCCACCCCTTTCTCATTGTTTTCTGCTTCTCACTCTTACCTTAACTCCCTGCTGCATGATATTATATACATCTCTCCTGTATTTGGAACTGTTCTATACCTGTCAACCTCTTACAGCATGAAATCTGAACAAAGCCATAAATAAAAGTGGGACAAAGGCCCAAAAACAGGAACAATGTTTAAATATTGTTTTTACAAACTTATCAACTTGATAGAATAACAGAATAACAGGTTTTGTATTAGCATGAATTATCTGATGGGTTTTGAAGTCTGAAACTCAAATGCCTGTCATTATTTTCTTACTTCAGTCTTTAATGATTTTCCATTAATTTGCCAGAAAACCACAATCTTATGAAAAATGGACCAACAATATGAGGCAAAAATCTGGACATTCTGTGAAAATCTGTACAGTTGAGAGGTATGAATTCTCTTCCATTATTTCCATTAAGTTTTCCTTCTCTAAGAACCTATCTGACCTACTTGCCTGTGCCAAAATGTTTTTTGTGAAGGAGTATCAGCTCTCATTTTAACCCCTTTCCATATGTACAACCACCATTTCTCTTTCTTTCCTTGGGCTAGTTCTTGTCTCATCTTTTTGTTATATTCCCTCCTTCCATGCAACCTGTCTTTTCTGGTTCCATAGTGACACTGTAGTCAACCCTATTATCTTTATTCCATCTCATCTGGTTTGTGCCCATTTATCAAAAAAGTTCTTCTAGAATCCTTATTCGTGTGTCCGATTGCCCAGTGTGTACCTTCCCTGCCAGGTGATCTATCTACCTATCTCACGTTTTGTCCCCCCCTGGAATTATATTTATCAACTTCAGGGTCACACAACAGTGGAGAAAGAGGTGAACTCCACTGTCACTGAAATTAATTTTGGCAAACTTGAATATTTTACATTCCAAGAAACTATCTTTACCAATTTTATTTATTTATTTATTTAGCATTTGTTTACCTGGAAAGTTTGACTGGGACAGATCCCATTTTCATCAGAGGCATGGCAAGAAATATTCCAGATTGGAGGAAACTTCCCAATTTGATTAATTCCTGGGGCATACTGTGGTTCTTACTAGTGACTACTAGTTTGAAGGTGGAGGGATATTTTATTTTATATTATAACCCTACTTTCTTGTTGCTGTCCCTCCTCCCTCTCCTACACTCATCTTGGAATTGTCCAAGAGCTACTCCCCTCTTCATGGTCCATGCCTTACCTCAGGGAGTGCTGACCCTCTGCCTGGAATAGGAAGTCCGATCCTTCCCTGACAACATGTGAGACTTCTGAGGTGCTAATCAAATCCGGGTCGCCTGAGATAGTAATCAAATCCAGGTCACCTGTGCTGTAGTTCAAGCTTTATCCATTTATGCCATAGTGATGTCTTTAAATCCTATTAAGTGACCAATTTATTGCTACTAATTGATTTTCAGGACAAACACAACTGGCATATTCCACCAAGCCAATTACTTCATGATGCCAGTCTTGGTCCTGCCTGTTCTCAGGGTATTGCTCCCTCCAGAATAAATGAAAAGGCTGTTCTCACCCACTACAGACACTGTGATAAATTCAAAAGTACGTCTGTATGGCGAAACTCCAGGTCTGTAGGATAAAGAAAAGCTGCACATCACAAAAAAATCCCCTTTTTCTTAATAAAGAAGTTATAGGAAAGCATTAAGCAAGATGCTTAGGTGATTCAAATGGGAGTGCAAAAGTCATTTATGAACTTAGTGTATCCACCAGTTCCAAGGATAACCACAACACCTTCTACACCTATGTTAGGAAATTCATCAGAAGTGCTTAGTTCTACTCTGACTTTTAAGCCAGTGTCATCCAGAAATCACACTTAACATCCTTGCAGACATCTTTAGTATCAAACTTCAAGTCTCACTCTTCCCATTTTCCCCCAATTTTCCTACTGAATATCCTGAAATCATCCTAACCCAAATCATATCACCACTCTTCAAGTCTGGAAGCATATGGCTTCTGAAAATATTTCAGGCTGTCTGATTAGAAGTCTCCCATGGTAACCATTTAAAATGTTGGGACCCACTACAGTGAGTCCCAAAATGTGAAGACAGAATGGCTGAATGAACTGACTTACGTATACTAAGTCCAAGATTCTGTTTCTCAGAATGTTTCATTTTCTCTGAAGTATGGTGATCTTGGAGTAGATATATATAAGTTTGGGGTTGTGTGTGGGGTGCACTGGGGGCTTAACCAGCCCACCCCCAAAAAGAAGTGTTAAGGAAAAGCCCAATTTTCGAGATTTGTTCTTCTCCTGTGTTTTCTGTCTTTTGTTTCCAACTTGTCAGCACTTGGCATTTCAAGTGCCGACATTTTCAGTAGGGAGCCATCTCCCACACTGCATATCCCAGCAGATTCAACTATCACCATGTTACATTTGGATAATGCTACAACTGGATGAACACAATGAAATAGCTTGATCTAGACATATGACATTACAAAAAAGGTTTTATGCAGGCCTCAAGCATCCCTCCACTCTCATGTGGGAAACTTCATTCACATTCACTCCTAAGTTATACGTGTTTATTAACTCCAGGATTGTGCAAACATAGAGAAAAGTGCTAACCACAAAAAAATGCTAGCACTTTAAACAAACTGAGATTAATAGGTTCATAGGTTGGTACTAGGCTATCAGCCCTAGCCCTAAGGCCTATACAAGCCTAGCCATAAGAATTCCCTGGCTATTTCTTCTCACGGTATTTACTTCCCTGGACCCCTGTCTAGCAGGGTGACTGACGTGATCCCTGTGGTGAATTTCCTATCTCCCATCCAATCATCAAGGTTCCTTTTGAAGACGACCAAAGAGGCAGTCTGCTTAATATGTATGGGCAGTCTATTCTAGTCTGGGGTGTCTCTGGGTCAGGAGCCTATTCCCTCCAGCATGTTTTGTTCATTGTGATGACAAGTTTTATATCCCTGGAGCATGTGTCTCTGAGATATTGGGATTTCTTTAAGTGTAGCATGTCCAACAGCTCTGGGTTTGACATGGCCTTGTATGTTAAGCTGAGATAGCCTCTGAATAGACGATATGCGACAGAGTATAGGTGGAGTTTTTTTAGATGGTCAGCACAGGGCATCTGCTTTAGGCCTGCGATTCGTTTAGTGAGGTATTTCTGCGGCCTTTCCAGTTGTTGCAGATGTCTTGAGAGGTACATATGAAACCGGGCATTGTATTCTATAATGGGTCTAATGAGGTATGAGTACAGTGGGACAATGACCTCCTTTTTTTCTGGATGAAAAGCCCTTAGTGATGAGGTGTGCCACATAGAAGGATTTCCTGACTGCTGTGGAGATGTGGTTATCGAAGGTGAGACCACTGTCCACCTGTGTCCCTAAGTCTCTTATCACACTTTCAGTGTTTAGTGTACTGCCACCTATGTGGTAATTCACAGGTACATGTTTTTTTTCCAAAGGGGATAAGTATACATTTCTTGGCATTGAGCTTGAGCCCATGGCCATGGCACCAAGCATCTGCTTCTGTAAGGCCCTTTTGTAGAATATCCACATCATCTGGGGATTCAATAATGGCTCTCAGTTTGCAGTCATCTGCAAACTTTGTTAGCCAGAGTCCCTTATTGTTGGCCTGTACTTCAGAGAAGTAGATGCCAAACAAGAACGGTCCCAGGACTGAACCCTGAGGTACTCCACTTGTCACTTGTCTGGAGCTGGATTTGGAGTCAGCTACTTTTACAGTGTGGGTTATGTCAGTAAGCCAGTTGGCAACCCATTGAGTGAAGTAGGGATTAATGCGCAGCTTAGTAAGTTTATCTAAGATTCCAGAGTGGGGGATGGTGTTGAAGGCCTTGGTGAGGTCAAGATAGGCTGTGTAGACCACCTTAGCCTTGTCCATGGCTCTGGAGACTGATTCAAAGAAGTCAATCAGGTTCAGCAGACAAGATCGGCCCTTCACGAACCCAAACTGCATGGGGTCCAGTGTTTGAAGGTTGCCAATGTCTTTGTTTATAAGTTCTACGATAATACATTCCATGGCCTTGCAGATTAGGCTCGTCAGACTGATGGGGCAGTAGTTTCAGGGATTCAAGGTGGATCCTCCCTTGTGGAGTGGGATAACTGTAGCTGGTGCCACTCAGTGGGCACGAAGCTTGAGGTGAGGCTATGATTAAACATGACACTTAGGTGAGGTGCCAGTTCATTTTGTAGTTCATGTAGTACACAGCCTGGGATGTCATCTGGTCCCATGGATGCTGTATTCTTAGCTTTGGAGAGTGCATTTTTTACCTGTGTGGCTGTTATTACAAGAGGTTCAACTTTTTGATTTATGATCAGTGAGCTGTAACCTTGGGGAGCAGCCACAGTACTGCCTCTTCACAAGGGTGACCCCCACTATAATCCCAGGTAAATATAGGCCTGTTAGTCTTCATACTATTACTTGCAAACCTAGCTGACTTTTTTGATAAGATCAACAGTTTAGAAAAGATCCAGTGTATTTTGCCTAGCAGAGCTGCAATCTGACCATCTGGTTCCCTGGGCAATTCTCCCAGACTGGCACCCCAAACCCAAAGTTAAGGCAAAAGAATAAGCTGTTCCCAAAGTCATGGTTTCTTAAATGAATGGCGGTACTTGTGTCAAATCGGCAACTGCTGATCATGACCCTTGTGGTCAGCTCCATCACAGTACCAACATTTTCCAGCAGGAACTGTTTAAGACCATATCTTAGTTTGCCAGCCATGGGCTCACACTAATTCAAACTCAATAAGTGCATCATAGTTACCTCCAGTAAAGCCCCAACCCACCCCCCGTTCCTCTTATAATATCACTAACGCATCCCTCAATGGTTCACTGCACATCTATCAAACATCAAAGAGTGAAATATTACTAATTTCTTGAATTCTAATCATGTCCTGACTCAGGAATGGGATCAATTCCTATCATGGTATTAGAAACCCAAGCATTTGGAAAAATTTTTAAAAAGTGTCAGACTGAGTTATTAGAAATGTGTACATATGTAAAGAAGGATTTTGTTTTGACTACCATGTTTAGGCTGGGTTTAAGAAGTCCTCATTTTGTCTCACTTATCAGTTAGGGTATTTAGTCTAGGTTAAAGGATGTCTTTCTATATTTCTCACTTATTATACACACTAATGTATGGAGGTACCCCTTTGGAAGGTACCTATCTAAGCACCTTCAGCAACATGCAAAGTCACAGAGATTCCTAAGTAAAATGAACTACAATTTAAGCTACATAACCTGCCTTGACAGATTAAAATCCTTTTACCTCTACACCACCTCACAGAGGGTTTTGAGGGACAACCGATACATTTTTGAATGAAGTACCCTGCACATTTGATCTTGTCCACCATCATATGAAGATGCAGTACAACAGTCACCTGATCCAAATGCCCACACCTTCTGCTGTGATGTGTGTTGTTGTGTAATGCATTCCTCACCATTAGAGAAGGTTCCTTTTCTTAAAAAAAAAAAAAAAAAAAAAAAAAGTGCCTCCGCAACTATTTTCTAAGTAAATTTCAATGGCGGGCTAATTAACCTCAGATATGTGGTTAGTATTAGAAAGAATAATCTTGCCAGAAGAAACTGGCATACTCTAACCACCACATTGCTGATGCAAGTCAGCATCTTGTGGGCTCTCCAGCCATGAGCTTAGTATGAAATAATAAACAAATATGTTGTTTGCACTAGGGAGTGCATAAAATCATTGTTCATTTTATAATGGAGAATATTACAAGTACACCAAGTTACAGTAGCTGAATGCCAGATAAAGTATTCAATTCGTTTTTCCAGCAATATTAATGTACATGGTTTATGTACAAAGAAAACATTCATGTGCAAGAAAAAAAATACTCATTGGGTCCAAGGATATAATTCAGACAGTGTCAGCACATAATGCCTAAACAATTACAGCGGCTTTATTTTTGTGACTGTCCCTTTATTATTGCAGTACCCCCAGAACATAAGATCCACCCTTTTCTTTAATGCTTTGCTTTCCCCTTTATTTAAAATTCAAGAGGAAAAACAGAACACCCTTCGGCTTATAATCAGGACTGTTTGAACAACACAGAAGAAAACAGAAAATGAATGCCAGATAATGCCTCAGTTTAAGCCATCGTTTTTTAGTTCTTGATTTACATGCAAAGAAGTCAATAATGGGCAATTAAAAATAATAGCTAATTGGGTCAGATCATAACATATAATGCAGTTTAAAAACTGTCTATTCCTTTTCATTGAGGAGGTTATTTTTGCTATGTAATAAGTGCAGAGAAAGCAATGTGTGATGTGGAAAGACAGTGTGCCACATTACAGTACTCTTCTTACATACAATGCTCACATAAATGCTTGCTGTTACGCTAAAAGTTTTTTTTTTTCCCAGGGAAGACTATATTTAGAAACACAACTAGACAGCATTGCCAATAATCAGCACAGCAAACAGCTCACGTTTTTTGTTTGTAGCTACCTATGCACATTTTAATGCCAAATCCGATAAAACAAACAGAGACTGATTGTCTATTTGCTTCTATTAAATGTGTGTACATTTCATTGATCTGGAAACAAGGTATCCATATGAATGCTGACAAGGACATATATTGCACTGTCACACACCTAGTACCAATCATATTCAAAAGTACATAACGGAAGTTAGATTGATCACCTGCTTGTAGTTTTATTTATCATTATTCTTTTCAGGCTGCAGTATGGAGTAGTTTTGCCCCAAACCCTGTCAACACCATGCCAGAGGAGTCAGGACATGCGGAGCTGCAAATCAATGAAGAGTGTTATACCCACGCATGCTGCTGACATCAGGAGCCATGACTGAGGAGTAGGAAAATGCAATTTATTATTTCTCTCATTATAGAAGAGAGCAGCTACCTTGCTGTGAGAATTTACTCTTAGCAATCAATGAACACTTCTAAAATCTTATTTAAATAACTTTCATAAACAGGTTTCCTTTTTATGGGAAAATATATATTTCCTTTAATTGTTTTAGGAGGTTCACATTTACTTTAGGATGTACATAGCTACTGTAAGGTGTGACAGCATTTGACAAGGCTTTCAGCAAAAGAACCTTAAGACTGCATCTGTTTTATATCTCTGTTGTTGAGACTGGTTATATATGATTTACCAGCTTCTTACATTTGAACAGTAGTCTGAAGTTATTATTCCTAAAAGCAAACCAAGAAGAAACTTTGCAGTGTGGAGGGCGTGATGTTCACTAAATGAATTATGTTAAGCATCTAGTTCATTAATAAAAGTCGAACTATAAAATAGGTGCTCCAAAATAATAAACTAGAAAATGGTAGAAAACAGCTGAGTTAAAAATGGAATATCCTTTATTCTCACCCTCCACATTGCAAAGGTTCTGCTTTGTTTCTGACCTAGTATACAGTTGGATACTAGATTTTCTGAGACGTCAATGGATATCATAGGTTTTTCTTTTTGCAGAGAATATTCCTAAATGCTTAGTTTTATAGTGTTTATAATCAGATTAGGTACAGCTGCTCAGAAAAAGAGAGGATCAGTGTGCCTACTGGTGCTTTCTAAAAAGAAAAACACCTGCATTAATGACATGTTTTTACATTATTCAGTGTGTCTATTTTAATAAAAGCAACTATGAACTAAAAGCGACATTTTAAAATTCAAAAATGTGGAGAATTTTAATAAGGATATTATTTATGACCCAAATCTTCCCCCTAAAATCACACTTTGTTTTGTTTCTCATTTTAAAATCCACTCAAATTAGAAACATCCCTTATCACCACTATGCACATTTTTCTCATAGCCTAAATGAAAGCATTGCACCTTTAGATAAATGAGGCTTTTGACTTATACAGCTCTGTAATAAGAGAGAGAATGGAGTACCTAGGTCTTCATGAGACAACCAATAAGATATAAGTTGGCAGGTAGGGAACATGGTAGATGGTTATACAAATAATCTGTGGGTGAAGAACAACATTGGGAAGCAGTAATCTGTTCACCATAGACTATTATTATAATCTGCATGTTATAAAATTATACTATTACTTTATTCCATTATGATGGTTGAAACAGATAATTCTGACTTGTTAATATTGGGCACACTCTGAAATTGCAAAGGGTTAACAGCACCATTTAATCCTGTAGCTTTTGCATGCTTTATCCAATACTTTCTGGCTTTTATATTTCTGACACATTTCAGTGCCCTTTCAAAAGTGGCTGTTTGTTGATCTCCTAATCAGATTAAGGCTACATGAATGCTCAACTGCTTTTGTGACAATCTTAGCCAAAAACAACATTGCAAATAAACAGTACTGCAAAATGCACAAATCTGTGTAGGTTTATTAGAGATGGAGGACATTACACAGAGCAGCATTATGATGTACCAGATACTAAATCAGTAATGCATTTAGCCACAGTCTGCTGATCTCTAGACCTTGAAAACTGTTGATGGGTTTCGAATGGCTTGAAAGACAGAGTAGCCAGTTTTTAATATGGTATGGACATAAATATCTTTATATGAATAGTCATATTTTGTATAGAATACAATAGTGTGTGTGTGTGTGTGTGTGTGTGTGTGTGTGTGTGTGTGGTAATGGTGGTAGCATTTTATAACCTAGATAACATAATAGCCATGGGTTATTTATTTACATAACAAAATGGGCACATTCCACTCATTTATAGATTTATTTGCAGAAGTGATCAAGGCAGAAACTGTACAATTTACAGCCTAGGCATATATATATATATATATATATATATATATATATATATATATATATATATATACATACATATATATGTGTGTGTGTGTGTGTGTGTGTGTTAGACAACTATTAAAGGAAACAAAATATGTATAACAACTTTAGCTGCATGTATTTGGGAGTTAACAGGAAAATGCAATACTCAAAGAAATCACCCATAAACATAGAAAAAACAGGTAGACTTTACTCAGGCAACACAGAAATAACATATAATGGTGCAGCATCAACTAAATACACTGGTAGCCAAATAGAATCAATGCCAAACGAATGTCCAAAAATGGACCAAGAATTAATTTATTAAAACAACCTGAAATAATAACATGAGCACAATCGTCTCATACAAGAGACTTCATCAGAGTTTTGGGACCCTTGTTTGGTGTTGATTCTCTTTGTTTACTCAGATAAAAGTCAGAGGCTAGAACTGAACTCTGGATTCTGAGACTATCAGTAGCTGCACTCCACCTCCGATGTCTAACGAAGAGACCTGCAAATAGATCTAGATATGGATTCAGCAAGCCCTGCACGGTGTGCAGAAATAGTGCAAGAGCTCCAGGAGGCAATATGGCTGCTGTGCGATCCAGGAATAAGCTGCAGGGGCGTGCACGAGCGGTCCTGCACTATTTTTGCACGGATGCAGCTTGTGTATGCAAATTACTCCATTTGCAGGTGAAAACCATGCAAATTAGGTGAATTTGTGATCCAGGAAGCTGTCAGCCGGCCATGCAGGACTAGTGTAGTGTGCAGAAAAATACTCAGTTAGTAACTGAGTACATTTCTGCAAACTACAAAATGGAGCCATGACAGCTCCAAATAAAGGGTGTATATAACATGTAAAGCATGCCAATGGTCAAATATATGGTCATTGGCATGGAAAACAGTTAAAAATATGAATGACTTTTATTTTTTTTAGCTGATTTTGGCTGTTTAAGCTTAGGGCAACAGCTTGCAAACGGGATCGGGCGAAAAAAAAAAAAACTGAAATAAGCATTCTAACCAAAATCACTATTTTGCCAATATACTCAATGGCAGGCAGAAGACAACATGGCCAGTGAATAGTGGTTGCTAAGGGGGGAGGCTCAGTGTGGGACCTGTAACTATGCATCAGCAGGCAATCCTATACAAATGAGGGGAATGATACTGAATCCCAGATTTCCCCTCAATGCTAGTCAGCACCCAACAGTGTAAGTGCAGGAATAGCTTGGTGCAAGCCTAGGAGTTAGCTGATATCATAGGGGTGTGTGTCAGGCATACTGTAAGTGGATAGGAGCCCTGTGGCATGGGTTTGCCCTTAGCTTAGCAGAGCTAAGCAAGGGGGTGTGTCTGAGGCTGCCTAGCACTCTTTACATTGCCTAAGCAGGTGTGCACGCCACGCACCAGGTTTTAAAGGAAAAAAAAGTAAAATAGGAAATAGCAGCTCTGTGCACATTTGAACACTGTGTGTGTGTAGCATGCCCCCGGGCTTAAACAGAAGGCAATGAGAACGGAAAACGGCACTAGGAAGGTAATCAGGTGGAACTTGATCTGTTTCTCTTAAAACCAGGCTGCCTCATGGTTTTGGTGTCTTTTCAGGCTTGCTAGTTGTTGCTGAAGCACCTACCAAGGGGAGAAAACGCTGAGAGAAGAAAAGGAGCCACTTTTGTGATTTTAAGTATTTTCTTCTGATTTTTTGTTAAGTTTTACTGCTTTGCCGCCTACTTTTTGGCATTTTCCGGTTTGCTAAAGTTTATATCTGTAACAGTAACAGTACTTGGAACACATCTAGAGCCTGTTTACTGCATTTCCTGTGTTGCAGTTAATTTAAAATCGTTTTTTTTCTCTAACTGCATTTTACCTGATTTTGGCCTAGCACTCAAGTGTGGGGTCATTTATTGCACTGTTGTGATTATTTTGCTGCTTGTGTATCTCTGCTACCTTTAAACTACAACAAAAAGAAAAAAAAAAACAAAAAATCTTGCTTTTTTCCCACTTTCTGAAAGTTAAGAAAGTTCAGTTACAGATTTACTGTTTGGAAGTTTCTAGAAGGCCAGTGCTTGCTTGGGCTAAAGGGAAGTCTCTGTGTTCACCAGTGGGAGTGGTTAACACTGAACAGCCTGCCTGTCCCTGGAGGAGTGGTTACTACCTAGAAGCTGTAGTTTTATTGGCCATTTTGGGTCAATTCTAAACTCTTTGATCTGTCTCTCTTAAAACCAGGCTGCCTCGTGGTTTTGGCATCTTTTCAGGCCTGCTAGTTGTTGCTGAAGCACCTACCGAGGGGAGAAAATGCTGAGAGAAGAAAAGGAGCCACTTTTGTGATTTTAAGTATTTTCTTCTGATTTTTTGTTAAGTTTTACTGCTTTGCCGCCTACTTTTTGGCATTTTCCGGTTTGCTAAATTTTATATCTGTAACAGTAACAGTACTTGGAACACATCTAGAGCCTGTTTACTGCATTTCCTGTGTTGCACTTAATTTAAAATCATTTTTTTTTCTACAAAACTGCATTTTACCTGATTTTGGCCTAGCACTCAAGTGTGGGGTCATTTATTGCACTGTTGTGATTATTTTGCTGCTTGTGTATCTCTGCTACCTTTAAACTACAAAAAGAAAAAAAAAACAAAAAAAATCTTGCTTTTTTCCCACTTTCTGAAAGATAAGAAAGTTCAGTTACAGATTTGCTGTTCTGAACTGTTTGGAAGTTTCTAGAAGGCCAGTGCTTGCTTGGGCTAAAGGGAAGTCTCTGTGTTCACCAGTGGGAGTGGTCAACACTGAACAGCCTGCCTGTCCCTGGAGGAGTGGTTACTACCTAGAAGCTGTAGTTTTATTGGCCATTTTGGGTCAATTCTAAACTCCTTGATCCCTCTCTCTTAAAACCCTACAACTCTCTTTTTGTGTGGTTTTGCACACTGAGCAGCGTCGGGCAGTGCCGCCTAAACAGGTTTAAACTATTCCAGGCTCCACAAAGTCTTCCGTTAGAACTGTTCAAACTCTCAAAGTAATCACTCTATTCTCTTTCTAAAGCCCTGCACTTGCTCAGCTCTTATAAGGAAACACTAACTAACTAAAGCACTACACCCTCCTTGACTTCTCATAAGTATTAGACTCCTGATTGGTCCTTCCTGATCAAGTGAAAAAATCAGTTCCCTTTCCTAATCATCTGATCAGTAAAAAAACAGTTCCCTATACTAATCTGGTATGTCCAAGGGTCAGTTTCAAGGCTACTCTCCAGTCCAGCTGGTGAATCTGGGAATTTTGAGGCAATGTTACAATTGCCTTATGTAGACAGACAACCCTCTCCTCCTTCCACCAAACTCTAATACATGTGAGAGATGCAGTTACACAGCCAAACTGGAGGCAGAGCTCTCTCAACCCAAGACTGGCACAGTCAGTCAGAAGGAAAAGGTAACCACCCACACCACAAATCCAGTCTCACACAGACCTATTGCATCTGCATACCCAACACATAAACACACAAAAACATGCTCGGAGGCTCTAAATAAAAATCTGCCTAAACAGCAAAGACCTTCTAAGCAGATATCCAAGCAACAGCCACCCCTCAACAATACCCATGAATCACATATCTCACAAAATCAGTGTGCCTCACAACCACTGCCCTTAAGGCCAAACAACACACCAAATACACTTGTTATAAGGGACTCTATTGTCCGGCACACTGACATCCCGCTCACCAGACTGAACAAGGAGAAGGTCACTGTAAGCTGCCTGTCAGGTGCCAGGATCCGCCACATAACGCAAGCACTCAGGTTACTCCAAAGCAAGTACAAGTATGACTCCATCATTGTCCATGCTGGTGTGAATGACCTGAGACGTACCTCCCTGGACTACATGAAAAGAGACGTAGAGGAGCTCTCTGACCATGTAGCCCAGGCTGGTATGACCCTGACCTTGAGTAGCATCTTGCCCTCACCAAGAATGATGCCACAGTATAAAGACAAAATGATCAGTTTCAACAATTGGCTAAAATATTGGTGTCATTCAAAGGGGATCCAGTGTCTGTCAGCCTGGGATGACATGCTCGACAAGCCACGTTGCTTCGCTAGGGATGGCTTGCACCTGTCACCCTTAGGCTTTCGTATACTGGCCAAGGCTCTTGCCACCCCCATAGTGCCTTTTTTAGGCAAGGCTCAAAGGACAAACCCACCTCCATAGACAACCCAAGGATAAAAAAACTAAAGGTAATGCTACTCAATGCCAGAAGTCTAAACCTCAAGATGCATGCACTCTCCTCAGTATGGAGAAAATCGATGTCTGTGCAGTAACAGAAACCTGGTTCAAGGCTCCTGAGAGCACCCCAGCACTGCCAGGTTATAACTCATACCATGCGTTTCGGCCCCAAAACTCGGACTGAAGCACAAAAGGAGGTGGAGTATCTATATTCGTCAAAGATACCTACACCTCCAGGTTAGTGGCACTGCACGAAACATCGGAAACCATCCGTGTGCAACTAACAGCGGGCAAAACTGCCTTTCAGTTCAGTTTGTAGCCTGCTACAGAACATCCTCCCTATTACAGGAACCCCACTTGGCATTCCTGAGAATACTGGAGAATATGAAGGCCTCTCCAAACACTATGTTATTGGGTGACTTCAACTACCCAAACATTGACTGGGAAAACTAATCAAGCCCAAACACCCTCGCCCAATGGTTCCTTGAATTTATAAACTCTAATGCAGTGGAACAACTGGTCACCACTCCCACAAGAGGGAACATATTGGACCTGGTCATCACCAACATGGGGACTCTATGTTCCACACCAGAGGTAAACCCCTCAATGGTAAGATCAGACCATAAACAAATTTCCCTGGACATCCGTATCCCGTCCCCACCCCCAGCCAAGGAAATCACTGTAAAGAATTTCTCAAAAGCCAACTTTGCACTTCTCAAGACTGAGGTGGAATCCTTCAAAGCCCCTCGGCCAGAGGATAATACAGCCCAATCCGCAGAATCCTTTACAAATGCATTCTATGAGCACCTGCAGGAATGCATGGATCGTGCTATCCCAAATAAAACCAAAACTCACTCTTCCAAAAACAGGAGACCAGTGTCTGGTGGACCTCGACCATAAATAAGCTATACAACAGAAGGAGGAAGCTACTACATGACAGAGCAAAATCCCAAAAAGGAAAAGCATCTCTGATCAGTATTAGCAAGAAACTTCGATCCCTCATAAAATCATCAAAGGCCAGTTTCGAAAGAAAAATTGCCCTAGACACTAAAGATAATCACAAGGCCTTCTTTAGTTATGTCAGGAACATGGGCAGAAACTCCAAGATATGCTCTGAATTGTTGCATAACGGTACAAAATATACCGAACCTACAGACATAGCCAAAATCCTGGCAGACAGATTCAGCGCAAACTTCTCCCACCCTTCCCCCCCAAAGGAGCAAATGCCTATCCTAACTGAATGTAACCTCCCTGACATCACAGATGCACAGGTGAAAGCTGCCCTCTCCAAAGCAAAAAACACAGCATCTATGGGACCGGACGGTGTCCCAGGCTGTGTCTTACACGAGCTCCAAGAAGAACTGAACCCTCACATTAAGTCACTGTTCAAACTTAGCCTTACTACAGGATATGTACCCAAATAATGGCGTACAGCTACAGTGGTCCCACTCCACAAAGGTGGTGCCACAACGGACCCCGGAAACTATCGCCCCATAAGCCTGACTAGTCTGGTCTGTAAAGCTATGGAGCGTATTACCATGGAACTCATAAACAAAGACATTGGGAGCCTCCAGACACTGGACCCTACCCAATTTGGCTTTGTTAAGGGCAGACCTTGCCTCTTAAACCTAGTTGATTTCTTTGAAACAGTTCCCAAAGCCATAGATGAGGGCAAGGTAGTCCACACAGCCTACCTGAACCTCGCAAAAGCCTTCGACACAATACCCCACTCGGGTATCATAAATAAGCTTACCAGCTTAAATATCAACCCATATATCACAAGATGGGTTGCAAACTGGCTCAGAGATAGAACCCACATGATCAGAATCGCAGGTGCCATGTCCGAATCCAAACCAGTTACAAGTGGCATCCCACAGGGCTCGGTTCTGGGACCTCTCTTGTTCAGTATATACTTCTCTGAGGTTCAGGCTAACACACGGGGATTATGGCTGACAAAGTTCGCAGATGACTGCAAACTAGGGGCCATAATCGAATCTCCAGCTGACACAAGCATCCTCCAAAAGGGTCTTACAGAGACGGATGCTTGGTGCCAGAGCCACAGCCTCAAGCTAAATGCTAAAAAGTGCATAGTCATCCCCTTTGGGAAAAACAAGGTGCCCACAAATTACCACATAGGTGGCAATCCATTAAGTACAGAAGAAGTAATTAGAGATTTGGGGACCAACGTAGATAGTAATCTCTCCTTTGATAATCACGTTGCCAAAGTGGTTAGAAAGACCTTCTATATAGCCCACCTTATCACGAAAGGGTTCGCATCTAGATCAAGAGAGGTCATTGTGCCCCTCTACTCGTCACTCATCAGGCCCATAATTGAATACAATGCCCCTTTGGGATGTACCTTACCCGACACCTGCAGCAACTGGAGAGACCCCAAAAGTACCTCACCAAGAGGATCATGGGCTACAAACAGATGTCCTATGCAGCTCGACTAAAGAAACTCCAGCTCTACTCAGTTGCTTACCGCCTACTCAGAGGCGATCTATGCCTGACGTACAAAGCCATGTCAAACCCAGAATTAATGGACATGCTCCACCTCAAAAAATCCAAGTCCCTTAGAGCTACACACTCCAGGGACCTAAACCTCAGCACAAAAATAAGTAGGACATGCTGGAGGGACAGATTCATTTCCCAGAGGCTCCCCTCACTCTGGAATAGAATCCCAGTTCATGTTAGAATTAGCCCCTCGCTGACCGTCTTCAAGCGAAATTAGGACGCGTGGATGGGAAATCGCAAATTCACCCCTGGGATCTCCCCAGTGTCCCTGCTAGACAGAGGCACAGTAAACATCTTAAAAGGGTACCTTCTGTGACCTACTTTACAGAGGCACAGTAGGCTAATCTAATAGGGAGGCGGAAGCCAAATACACTCTGGCTAGGCTTATAAATGCCCTAGGGCAGATAGCCTAGTATCTACCTATGAACCTAAGAACTAGCATAGCTGGCAGGTGAAATGTATTAAAATCAGCCAATTACACAGGCAGCCCAGCCCAGAAGCCTACTATAAACTATGCAAACACCTTTCCCTCTGTTTTTTCCCCACATACTCTACACCACCGGTGTATACAAGCGGGGAAATTTTAACAAACAAAAACAGCAAAAAGATAGGGGCTGCAGTAGCTATCATACATCAACATGTGGAAGAGGTTGAGGGTGGTGAGGATGAGAATGCTGTTGACCAACCCACAGTGAGGAGATGAGAAGAGTGTACAGACCCAGGGTAACCTACCAGGGGCTACATGAGCTGGAGATAGTGGAGCGCTATAGAGTGGACAGGGACCTCCTACAGCAAATTGTTGGGCTGTGCCGGCCACACCTGACACACAGAACTAGCAGAGGGGAGCCCATCCTGTGGATACCAAGGTATGTGTAGGCCTAAGAATACTAGCCACAGGTATCTTCCAAAGGCCAACTGGGGATATCATGGGGATCTCACAGGCATCAGCATCCAGGGTACTCCACCATTTCCTGGATGCCATGTCAGCACATGCCAGTGAGCACGTATACTTCCCCAACACCTGTGAGGCATTGGCCAGCAATATGTGTCTCTTTCACCAAATAGCAGAATACTCTGAGGTAGTGGGTGCTATAGACTGCATGCACATACGCATCAAAGCACCACCCAGTGAGCGGAGTATTGTCTACATCAACCACAAGGGCTTCCCCTCCATCAACTGCCAGGTCATGTGTGATGCCCAGGGCATAATAATGAATGTGTGTGCTGGCTGCCCTGAAAGCTATCATGATTCCCACATCTGGCATCTGATGCAGCTGTACCAGAGATTTGCCAATGGAGACATCCCCCACGGTCACCTAGTGGGGAATGCTGGTTACACACTGGAGCCACGGCTGAGGACACCCATCAGAAATGCACACACACCCAAAGAAGAACTCCATAATGAGGCACATGCACAGACCAGAATTATAATATAGCATGTGTTTGGGATGCTCAAGCCACAGTTCTGGTGCCTGGACACATCCGGTGGAGCCTTGCAGTACTCCCCAGCTACATGTACTCAAATTGTCATTGTATGTGCCATGCTACACAATATGATCCTGCGGAAACAGCTGCAGCAGGAACAGCATGGGGCAGGGCCATACAGCCCCCCCACCATTGCCAAAGCCTGCACAGGCACAGAGTGACCCGGAGGAGGAGCAACCTGAGCCTGCCCCATTAGGAAGAAAGAGGCATGCCCAGTATGCCCTGGCCTTGGCAAAGGGGCAACCCATAGCACATACACTGACACAGGAGGGGCCCAGGAAATGACACCTCTCTCTGACTCACACATACAGTAAAAGGGATGCCAAACATGACAATACCTGTGCTCAACCATGTATAGGGAGTGTACTATGTGCATCTGACATAGGCAGCCCTCCAGCACCATCTTCAATACTGGCACACCTACAAGGTAAGTCACTCTTCTTACCAATTGCAGAATGGAGTAGTATGTGTTGTTACTTGTATCTATGGTATGGATGTGAGCATGCTTGGATACGTACAGGCAATCTATGCTTGATTGACACTGACATGTCTGCCAAGCTGTGTAATAACTGGCACATATAGGCGACAACACCCTGTATGCACCACATGCCACGGGTACCTCCACAACAATACCACAGTCAACAGAACATACTTGGATACAGGTCTCCATCACAGACACTAACCATGTGCTGTAATACATGTTGCATACATGCCAACTGGATCACCTCAGTGGCCATTTTCAGGAGGAACCCAGAGAACTGGCTGATGTATGGCACTCTCAGCCTGGGGGTCACCACAGTGGTATCTGCCAACAGATTGCCTGCTGGCATATGGCAGGTGGCATGATACCACTGCACACGCATCCTTTACATAACCCATCTCTCCATGGACAATAGCCAGGTACACAGCTATGACCACCTGCAGTGATGCACCCCAGTAATGACACATGTGTACGTGTGCATTACTGAGGATATCAGTGTCTGTGTGTTAGTACACCTGTAGATGGGAATTCCATGAGGGCCTTCACAACCACCACAACACCCTTTGCCATAGTTAGATGTGGCTGCTGCTGTATCGTACATTACATGTACCCTCTTACACTCCTCTCCCTAATGGCTACATGAGCTTTGCAGTACCAGCACAACAGTGTCATACAAATGGGTCGTTAGGCATGGGATACCCATTGAGTTCTGGTAAGTGTCTGTATGTGTGCATGTCTGTATATCTGTAGGGTACAGCATTCTGAGGCTACATACTCCTATTATAATACGCATTACCACACAGTAGTACAGATAGTGTTGTTGCTGCCCATAGGTGAGGCATGCAATGCAACACCCTACTATGCCTGTGACATGTGCATTAGATGCATATCCCTGTAGTACCACTGTTGGGATATGCAATGGGTTGTATTGCAGTCATGGGCAATGTGTGATGGTGGGTATGTCAGAGTATCATCATGGGTTCTAGTGAGTACAACATCCACTGTGGGACGTGGGTGCTGTGTACACTGTCATTACACCATAGTACACCAGACATATGTCCCATGTACCACTTTATGGTGACCACTGTCACCAGCAACCATACAGGTAACTGATACCACAATCCAGCCCAGTTATGCATGTGCTGTGTGCAGCCTACCTGTAACACACTGGACACATGGACAAGTTAGTTAGCACCGATAGGCCCAGGTCTCTTGGATGTGTGTCTGCCTGTTATGTGTCTGTTAATGTGTATATGATGGTATGTCACACTATGTATTGTCCATATACAACAGTTACATCCCCCATTACTATACTGTGCATATCTGGGGATGTTCTGCATGTAACCTGGGATACTACATACCTAGGTAGGGGTCTAGTCCCAGTGTTGCCAAGTAAGACTGTGTGTGTATGTGGATGGGTCTACATCAGGTTGCTGATTATTCATGTTCCAGCAGGTCACCTGTCCATGTGGCACAGGCAATAACTGTTATACAAACTTGAGACATGTGTTCAACTGTACCCCGGATATGTCACAGCCATGGTGTCACCACAGTGCCATAGCTCTTGTAGAATATGACTGCAGACCATCCTCCTGCTGACACATGTACACCTGCAACATAAATGGATAACATTATGGAGACCACAATCACCCAGTGTTACTAACAGCTATAATGCATCATTGCTGGACGGCTACACTACCTGACATGCATGCATTAAACATTACTCATGACAACATGTTACACTGCAGTACATTGGTACACTGTAGTACAGTCACCATGTGCCTCACAATTATATTAGCCTGTCCCTGCATTGACGTTATGGATGACAGGGATGTGGCACAGGTATCATCATTTGCACAGGGTGTGCTGTTGGTTTGCCAGAGGTCGAGGGTGAGCCATACATTTGACACCATGTGTATGGGTGAGGGGTGTAATTAGTTGAAATGGGGGTGGTGATGTGGTGTGTGTAGGTATGGGATTTGCTTAGGTGTGTTCGTATAGTGTGTGGGTATGCATGCACACAGGTCTGCCATGTGGCTGCCCTATACAGGTGTTATTTGGACCATACCTGGCAGGTTGTGCAGATCACAACACAAGACCTGTTACTCCATTACCTCCTTGACCTGAGTGGAGTAGGTTTTACATGGCCTCACTGCTGTCATTCAGTGTTCACCATGTGTATGTCTGGACATCATGAGCACAGTCCCTATATGTGAGGGGCTACTACGTTCACTCCATAATGTCATGCACTAGAGTGTCATGTGTAGGTATTGCTCAGTACATGTCAGATATGCTGCTCAATCAACCTATCATGTGACAACTGTAATATATGGATACAATCCCTGGTGTTGTCTAGTAATTCCCTAATGCATCTGTAGTGCTGCATACATGGGTGGTCGTTCATCTCTCTGCTGAATGTGATATTAAGGGTATACCTGGTGTCTACTTTCCCTTCCAATGCATGTTCCATGCTACAGACCTTATTATACTATCAGCTGTCCTGTGATTACATATCAGACAAGTATTCCTGGTGTGTCATGTGTCAGTCCATGTCCATGTACTGCATGATCCCAAAGGGAAGTACTGCCATATGAACAACCCCACAATCACACATGTGCATACATGGACACCCACGCAAACACACACACATGCATACACACACACACACACACACACACACACACATACACACACACACACATCCTACATGCATCAACCTTCCTCCACTCCACCAGATTGAACCTACAGACAAAATAACCACACACACACACACACACACACACACACACACACACACACACACACACACACACACACACACACACACACACACACACACACACACGTGAGGTTGCACAAAGATAGTAAACACAGTCCTCCCATTACCCATCTGTCAACATGCATAACATATGGTACACAACAGCATGCAGTGCTGCTATAGTCAATCCATGCTAGCAACAGAATACATGTGACTGATGCATGGGCTGTGTTAGTAGTTGATGCCCCTTCCTCTGGAAAACAATTCTCCAGTGTACACAGTATTGCTGAGCACCTGTTCTGTACCCTGCCATGTACTGTGCACCAAACCTCACAGGTGTACAACCCATTGCTGAATGTGTAGTACTGTGTCAGTTATGTCTGCTCTAATGCTCACAGTCCCTATGTTTTTCAGCAACACATACCTGGGGTGATATGTGGACAGATTTCATTTGTGAATGCCTGATGTCTGGTTTACAGATCTCAACATCAGCGGACCATTTATGACCGATCCAATACTATTACACTGACAACCATCAGACTATACCGTGGCTATGGGGAGTGTACACACCCTTATTGATATGACTCACCCTTCCTTGATCTGCCATGGGACCACATCACCACATATATTAACAGCACATGAGCCCGATATGTGACATTAAGTCCTGTACATTCACATGCAGTGTCTACGAAATGTGTTAGGTATGTGGATGCTGACCTCGATGCATACACTCAGTGTGCACATATGTGTGCACACCCTTATCATGATGGTTTGTTGCACCTATTGTTATGTGTACTACAGCAGTCACTACTCCTGGCAGGGTATACTAGCATGGGCCATCTGCATTTGCCAGTGTATGGTCAGTCTGCCCTACACATGTTCCCCAACTCTGAATGATTGCAAGGTCTACTCATGTGCACATCCCTTGTTGTTCACACACTGCCGTCACTATTGCTGTGGGGGTAGGGTTATGTCTGCCACAGTTCCTGAACCTGACTGTATACAGATACAGCCATTCTTAGCATCCTTAGGATCCCTGCTGCAGTGCACTAGTGTGTCATGCTGACACACCCTCCACACCTTCAGCCTTTTTGAAGATGCTTGACAAATATGGCCTACACATGTGTGTCAGTTTGCAGTGTCCGATACACTGAACACCACGTGTTACAGCCTAGTTCCAGCTAATAATGTGGACCACAGTAATATGTTATAGCATAGTGCAGATCTGTAACAGTTGCCATTGTAATACTGGTATATACACTGTTGTTGCACTGTATAAGGGTGATGTTTCACACATGTCCCTACTGTAGACCAAATATTCCACCATTATGTTAATCCCTATGGACACATTTCACAATGACAGGATGTTAGTTATCTTGCAGTTGTCTGACATACCCTTCCGATACCCCATCATGGTCACCACTGTGATGCAGTGCATTTAACAGCAACAATACATGAACATGTACAGCATGCATTATGGGTAGGTGTGTTAGATGCGTGCATGGAATATACCATAGCCATTACACTACCGGTGTATTGCCAAGCATCAACATAAACCATACTCACCAGCTACAGGCTGCTGCCTTGGTGGTATACCAGAGGGACCTACATAAGAGTGTGAGAGATCCAATGTCAGTGGCCACAGGGTGGGTGTAGCATTACAGTACATCAACAGTACAAGTCCACAATACTACCACTTATGCACATCTGTTTATTACTACTATGCAGTAACAAACTATATATATGACATGTCAGATATGCATGATCTACCTGTACAGATGTGGATGCATATGCAACAGTGGTCTACTGATGTGCCCTGTGGCCTTAGCTGCATGCTCCTCAGCCAGTGTGTGGGTAGCACCCACCTCCACAATGGTGTCTGCCAGTTGTTGGGTGTGCGGACGGGCAGGTGCCACAAGGCTGGTGAGGAGCTTCTCAACACGTGTTGGGGGGATGGATGGCATGACCTCCCCATTGTGAGATGATCCCCTCAGACTGCAGCAGCACGCCGATGGGCATTGCAAAGCAGTTCAGAACAATGATGCTGGACCTGCTCATAACTGCGGTTATGCAGGCCGACATCATTGACCCTGTGGACTAGATCGTTCTACAGGGCAATCCACTCCTGCTGCTCATGGGCGGCCCTGCCAAACAGGACAGGGTAATGCTGGATAAGGTAGTTCAGCACAACCTCGTTTTCTGCTGCTGAAGACGCAGGTAGGTGACCATGGGACATCTTGCCTGAAAGACATAAAGATGGAAACTCATACAGCAAGGTTACCATAGTTCTTAATACACATCTCTGTCACCCCCCACCATATCAGTGGCAACAAACTGTTGACACAACTCAGTAGATATGGCTACAGCTTACCTACTAGTGGGACATTTATTGTATTGTACCACACTTTTGTGCTATTTGTTTGTAGCTATGTTCCCTGTGTGGACACTATCATTGCTGGCATGTTACATACTATTTCACCTGCATACCACTGTTAGGGCCACTATGGTTCCATATATGCATGTGGTATGCTTGTTATGTGATTGCTGCACATCAGACATTCTGTGTTATTGGGGATATCTATGCATGCTTTTGGACATGTTCTGGGATTGTGTAGACTATTACTACCCACATATGTTCTAGAACAGTTACACAATAGCATGTTTAGGGAATAGTTGCCAGCAGAACTACCTCTTTAATCTCATCTGGTCATGTTACCAGGCCACATCACATGTGGGACCCACCCTGGGGCCTCATCATCTACTGGTCCAGCACTATCTTCAGGTGGAACCACCTCCGGGAATGTTGCCCCCCCTGGGGGCACACACAGACATGATCCTGTCACCAGAGGTCAGGTCCAGGCTCTGTTCCATAGAGGGATCCACAGACACTTGTGGGATGTGCTACATCACCTTGAGGCACCCAGTACACATTCACAGGGTTCACATGCTCCTCCTGCTCAGCCACCAGGCCAGGGACCTTCAGGGATGTGGACTGCTATTGTGAGTAGCAATGGGTGGGAGACTTGTTCCCATTGTTTACATATGGGAGCCCATGTGGCTACCACATCGCTGACCACACACACCATCCAGGGTGTTTACCCACCACATGTATCATATATCACCCCTGTGGGCTGTCCTCTACATCTACCAACCCAGACTACCTCCAAAAATATGCCTGTCATCCTTCCCCATATTCCCATTCCCTACTTCACAGACAAGGGCAATGTGGTCCAAACAAGGGGTTCACATGTGACATACCCATCCATATTGCACACCCTTACAGCTGTATATATCTGTGTGTATTGCTATGTATGCTGTTCCCTCACACATAGCATGCAGCACTGCGGTAGTAATATAGGGGACATGTATTTACATACATATATGTCTGTGTGTGTTTGTATATATGTAGACATACGCATATATATATATATATATATATATATATATATGTGTGTGTGTGTGTGTAGATATATATGTTGTATATATGTGTTTTATATATATATATATATATATATATATATATATATATCTACTTATGGGTATCTGTATATCTGCAGACATACATGTAGATACATATATATATATATATATATATATATATATATATATATATATATATATATATATATATATATATATAGATGTGTGTACACATATACATACCTATATATGGGGTACATTCAGACATCAGGTCCACAATCTCTAACTCTCCTCATATGGACACAGCCTAACATTAGGGGGGTATATATAGGGCCAGATTGCAGGTAAGCCTATTACACACCTATAGCATTTCAGCATACTACAATACATGTTAACCTGAGTGTCCTGCAAGTGGTGGACTCTGGAACCCATGTGTCCATCATTATGGCATTAATTCCACCACCAGCTATTGGCCACAGTAATATACATCCTTTCTATTACACAACACACACTATATTGGCTTACATCTTGTCAGTCAGTGCTGCTCTACACAGTTGATGGGTATGGCCTACTATCCACAGGGACAGACTCTAATGTCCATAGCAGTTGTTCAGCTGAAGATCATTACAACAGTAACACCTGATGGCACATGTATATCATTCCACATCATCTACCCCAGTATTATGGACCAAGTTGTTGTTGTTGTGGTTTGTCTTTTGGCTTTTCCCAGTTAGGGGTCGCCACAGGGGAACTCCGGTCTGCTAATGATTGGCAGTAGATTTTCATGAACGCCGAGGTGCCAGCTCGACGTTCAACCTTCAGTGAAGGCACACCCAATTACGCATGTCTTTCGAACGCCCACCCAAGTACTACAGTCAATAACATGCATATATAATTCACATACCTGTTATGGGGATGAGATCTGTTGTGGATAGTGTTTTTTTTTCTCTCCTTAGCTATGGCCTTAGCCTGCTTCCTTTGTTTCTGTTTTTGGTGTGGTTGTGGTTCTGGATCTGTTTTTTCCTTCTCCCTCTCTCTCTCTCTCTCTCCCCTCCAGTAAATGGATTGAGCTGCTTGGAATAGATTGCAACATGGCTTTTGTGGGTGATGCACATGATCAGGTGATGGCCTCTGCACCAATCAGTGTCTTTCAGTTGCTACCTGCATGCAGCATGCTGTGTAGTACTTCCAATTACCACTGTCATGGCAACCCACTACTATAAATCCCTACATCATGTGGGCGTGGTCCGTTTACCTTTCCTGTATGGTGGACATCCTTCCTGTGTGGGCAGCAGTGTTATAGACAGCAGGTAGCAATACCTCTTACAAGAGAACTTGCACACTCAGGCCAGCTACATATTTGTATGAGGCTCCAGAACTACAAACAAGAGTGTGAGCACTGTTGTTGTTTGCATTGTATAGCACCAGTGTTACAGGGTTTGTGTGTACATACTAGTTTAACATGGACTGCAGTCTGTCTGCATAGCTCTCAACTGTGTGCCTATCAACTTGATGGCCAGAGGTGTGCATGTTATGTTTTGCCTGTCCACCACACAGATCTTGTGTCAGATATATCACTGGCTGTTTATGTGTTGAGTGCTATCAGTACATGGCTACATCCATTTGTGTTTCTGACTTCATATTCCTTTCTAAGAGTATGTTGCAGACTATCGTGTAACACCAGCAACTTGCTTACTGTATGACAACGCTATTTCACATATGGGGCTGTGTTCCAGCCTCTGTCCTCCACTTACATAACAGGCTTTGTCCATATGACATGCTGTCAGGGGTTGTTATGTAGTGGCCTGTGAGTATGTCATGCTGCCATTTCTGCCATCATTCCACTGCTGTTGTGGCCCCCACATATATTTTGGGGTTGGGTCCATATATGGGTGGGCTTCATCTGCACAATACATGTCTGCCCTTATTCAGTCCAGAGGCCGGTGTATGTAACAGTGGTATATGACCCTCTATGGGGGTGCACCATAACTAACCTAGGCTGTTACAACATGTGAGGGGTATCAGGGGTAAGCTGCCTTAAGATATCTGGATGTACATTACCATACAATTCACCTTGGGTAAATGCAGGCCTACTGCTTCCTGCCATACAGACTGTTCTGTTTGTCAGTGTGATTGTGATGGTTTCAGTTATGCCTTATTATGTAAAAGATACATCCCATTGTGTCAAATGAGGTTTTTACCCCCTAGGAATTGTGTACAGAGTGTAGACAGAGGCCACTGGACTATACATCTGCATTACTTACTGTTGACTGATTGTTATCCTGTGGCCCAGTCTGTCTTTACCGTTGTACTACTTGAAGGCCTTGGCCCGGACAGCAACATATGTAATGCTTTCCTGAATACTGTATTAATTTATCTGTTTGAGAGTTACATTAGTCTGTTTATATGCATTTCAGTGTCTAAACTGCTATACAACATGGCATATACAACTGTAATAGTACACAAATAAAGCTTTCTCATGTATGCAAACCTGTGTGTGGTGTTATATCCTTTTACCTCTCTGTGGGTATATGTTTCGGGCAACAATTGTCTTTTATATGGGTAACTTATACAGTGTCCAGTTGGTAAGGTGGCAACTGTAGGCATACTGGCTGTTCCGTATGGTGTGCACCCTCTAAATATGTATCTTCCTATACATATCTCTGTGTGGGTACGTGTAGTTACATCTATATATATGTATAAGTATATATATATATATATATATATATATATATATATATATATATATATATATATATATATATATATATATATATATATATATATATATATAGATATATATATGTGTGTGTGTGTGTGTGTGTATCTGCATATATGTATCTGTGTATATGTATCTTAGGAATGTTTATTGTTTCCACATTGTACATTCCTTATGGTAGCCAGACTGTATTGCATGATATGTTATTGATACCAGCATGACATCATACAGGTGGGATGGATTACTGTTAACATCTTGTGCCCATGTAGTGTCAGGTCCTGGTTATGGGACTTGCAACAGTTGGCATTGTATTGCAGGGCAGACCTGTTTGTCTGTGGGGGTATCAATATGTACAAGATGCATGTTGCTTGGGCCCCCTCACCCCCATTAATGGTGCCTGTGGTCATATATGTATTTATGTTCTCTTTTATAGCTATAGATATATATATGTATATATTTCTGTGTTGCCATTACCTTACTTGGATAGAAGGAAGTTTCTTTGTTCACCTGTGAGAGAGGGGAGCGTTGTGCAGCCTATCTGTCCCTGGAGGAGTGGTTTCAGCCCAAAGGTTAGTAGTTTATTGGCCATTTTGGGCTAATTTCTATCTCTTTCACTTCCCTGCTATAAAAACCTCATTTGCACAGTTTTTATGCTTGTATTCCGCTCAGCAAGTGCCTTCCAGGTGTTCTGCAGAGTCTACAGCAGCAGAGAGAGAAAAGAGTGACTTTGGAGTGATTAAGTATCACTTTTCTGCTTTTCTTGCTGTCTTAACTAATTCCGCCTAAAACGCCAGTTTTTTTTTTAGCGAATCTGTGATTTAAAAAGTTTGTTATTGTATACAACTCCGCACAGCTCCTCATGGTGTCCTGCAGAGTGATACAGGCAACAGAGAGACCCAAGAGAGACTTTTCCAGATTTAAGTATTTTTACTCAGTTTTTTGCTCGGACTGCCTTTTCCCACCTAAAAAGCAAATTTCTAACTGATCTGTGCTTTAAAAAGTTTAAATTGCATTTGCCTTCTGCTTTTTACAGTTTTTGCACTTGTTTTATATTAATTTAAGTGGTTTTTGTACTGTATAACTGTTGTAGGCTACACACTAAAGTGCGCTAGCCTGTTTATAGCATTTACAGTGTTTTCTGTGTGTTTTTCTGCTGTTTCCTGAAAAAAACAAAAAAAAAATATTCTCTTTTCCCACCTTTGCAAAACTAGATTAGTCCAGATTTCAGATTTTGCTGAATTCCGGACTGTGGTATAGTTTCCTGTGTTGCCCATATCCTTACTTGGATAGGAGGAAGCTTCTCTGTTCACCAGTGAGAGTGGGGAGCTTTGAGCAGCCTATCTGTCCCTGGAGGAGTGTTCTCAGCCCTGAAACTAGTAGCTTATTGGCCTCTCTGGGTCAATTCCTATCTCTTTCAGTTTCCCTGCTTTAGAACCCGCATTTGTGCGGTTTTGCATGATTTTGTGCATAGCGCAGCACTGCTTAAATGGGTTTAAACTATTCCCAGCTCCACAAAGTCTGCTCTTCACTTTTTCCGTTAGAACTGTTCTAAATCTCAAAGTAAGCACTCTATTTTCATTCTAAAGCCCTGCAATTGCTCGTAGTAGTAATCTTATTAGTAAGCACTAATAAACTAAAGCACTGCACCCTCTTATACTTCCTTTAAGTACTTGGCTCCCTATTGGTCCTTTTTGATCAGTCAAAAAGTAGTTCCTTATACTATTCTGGCATGTCCAAAAGTCAGTTTCGGGTTTACTCTCCAGTCTAGCTGGTGAATCTGGGAATCTTGAGACAATGTTACAACTGCCTTATGTACACAGACCACCCTCTCCTCCTCCCAACAAGCTCAAATATATGTGAGAGATGCAACTATATAGCCAAACTGGAGGCTGAGCTCTCTCAACCCAATACTGGCGCAGTCAGTCAGGAGGAGAAGGTAACCACACACACCACAAATCCAGTCTCACATAGACCTATCGCAACAGAAAACCAAACACATAAACACACAAAAACATACTCGGAGGTTCTAAATAAAAATATGCCCAAGCAGCAGAGACCTCCAAAGCAGACATCCAAGCAACCGCTACCCCACAATACCCACGTATCACATAGTTCACAAAGTCAGTGTGCCACACAGTCACAGCCCTTAAGGCTAAACAACACACCTAATACACTTGTAATAGATGACTCTATTGTCAGACACACTGATGTCCCACTCACCAGGCTGAACAAGGAGAAGGTCACTGTAAGCTGCCTGTCGGGTGCCAGGATCCGCCACATAACACAAGCACTCAGGTCACTCCAAAGCAAGTACAAATATGACTCCATCATTGCCCATGCTGGTGTGAATGACCTGTGATGTACCTCCCTGGACTACATGAAAAGAGACAGAGGAGCTCTCTGATCATGTAGCCCAGGCCGGTATGACCCTGACCTTGAGTAGCATCTTACCCTCACCAAGAATGATACCACAGTATAAAGAAAAAATGATCAATTTTAAAATTGGCTAAAGTATCGGTGTCATTTAAAGGGGATCCAGTGTCTGTCAGCCTGGGATGACATGCTCGACAAGCCACGTTGCTTCACTAGGGATGAATTGCACCTGTCACCCCTGGGCTTTCGAATACTGGCTAAGGCTCTTGCCACCCCCATAGTGCCTTTTTTAGACAAGGCTCAAAAGACAAACCCACCTCCATAGACAACACAAAGAAAAAGAAACTAAGGGTAATGCTATTCAACGCCAGAAGTCTAAACCTCAAGATGCATGCACTCGAGGCTCTCCTCAGTATGGAGAATATCGATATCTGTGCAGTAACAGAAACCTGGTTCAAGGCTCCCGAGATCACCCCAGCACTACCAGGTTATACCTCATACCATGCTTTTCGGCCCCAAAACTCAGACCGAACCACAAAAGGAGGGGGAGTATCCATATTCATCAAAGATACCCGCACCTCCAGGTTAGTGGCACTGCATGAAGCATCGGAGACCATCCATGTGCAACTAACAGTGGGCAAAACTGCCTTTCAGTTTGTAGCCTGCTACAGACCACCCTCCCAAACTCAGGAACCCCACTCGGCTTTCCTGAGAACACTAGAGAATATGAAGGTCTCTCCAAACACCATTATATTGGGTGACTTCAACTACCCAAACATAGAATGGGAGCACTACTCAAGCCCCAACACCCTCACCCAATGGTTCCTAGAATTTATAAACTCAAATGCTATGGAAGAACTGGTCACCACTCCCACAAGAGGGTAAAACATATTGGACCTGATCATCACCAATATGGGGACTCTATGTTCCATACCAGAGGTATACCCCTCATTGGTAAGATCTGACCATAAATTAATCTCACTGGACATCCATATCCTGTCCCCACCCCCAGACATGGAAACCACGGTGAAGAACATCTCAAAAGCAAACTTCACACTTCTCAAAACTGAGGTGGAATCCTTCAAAGCCCCCGGGCCAGTGGAAAATATGGCCCAAACAGCAGAATCCTTTACAAACGCTTTCTATGGACACCTACAGGAATGCATGGATCGTGCTATCCCAAATAAAACCAAGACTCATTCCTCCAAAGGCAGGAGACCTGTCTGGTGGACCCCAGCCATAAATAAGCTATACAACAGAAGGAGGAAGCTACTACATAATAGAGCAAAATCCCAAAAAGGGAAGGCATCTCTGATCAGTACTAGCAAGAAACTACGATCCCTCATAAAATCATCTAAGGCCAACTTCGAAAGAAAATTGCACAAGATGCTAAAGATAATCACAAGGCCTTCTTTAGTTATGTCAGGAACCTGGGTGGCAACTCGCAGATATGCTCTGAGTTAGTTCAAAATGACAAAAAATACACTGAACCCACAGACATTGCCAACATCCTAGCAGACAGGTTCAGTGCAAACTTCTACCCCCCCCCCAAAGAGCAAATATCTATCCCAACAGAGTGTAGCCTCCCTGAAATCACAGATGCACAGGTGAGAGCTGCCCTCTCCAAAGCAAAAAACACAGCATCAATGGGACCAGACTGTGTCCTGGGCTGCGTCTTACATGAACTCCAAGAAGAACTGAACCCTCACATAAAGTCACTGTTCAATCTCAGCCTTACTACAGGATATGTACCCAAGGAATGGCGTACAGCAACAGTGGTCCCACTCTACAAAGGTGGTTCCACAATGGACCCCGGAAACTATCGCCCTATAAGCCTGACTAGCCTGGTCTGCAAAGCTATGGAGCGTATCATCATGGAACTCATAAACAAAGACATTGGGAACCTCCAAACACTGGATCCTACCCAATTCGGCTTTGTTAAGGGCAGATCTTGCCTTTTGAACCTGGTCGACTTCTTTGAAACAGTCACCAATGCCATAGATGAAGGGAAGGTAGTCCACGCAGCCTACCTGGACCTCGCAAAAGCCTTCGACACAATACCCCACTCGGGCATCAGAAATAAGCTCACCAGCTTAACTATCAACCCCTATGTCACAAGATGGGTTGCAAACTGGCTCAGGGATAGGACCCACATGGTCAGAATTGCAGGTGCCATGTCAGACTCTAAACCAGTTACAAGTGGCATCCCACAAGGCTCAGTCCTGGAACCTCTCTTGTTCGGTATATATTTCTCTGAGGTACAGGCTAACATGGGAGGACTATGGCTGACCAAGTTCGCAGATGACTGCAAACTGGGTGCCATAAACTGACTCGCCGACTGATACAAGCATCCTCCAAAAGGGTCTCACAGAGATGGATAACTGGTGCCAGAGCCATGGCCTAAAGCTAAATGCCAAAAAGTGCATAGTCATCCCCTTTGGTAAAAACAAAGTGCCCACAAATTACCACATAGCTGGTAATCCATTAAGCATTGAAGAAGTAATTAGGGATTTGGGGACCCAAGTAGATAGCAATCTCTCCTTTGACAATCACGTTGCCATAGTGGTTAGAAAGACCTTCTATATAGCCCACCTTATCACAAAAGGGTTCACATCTAGATCAAGAGAGGTCATTGTGCCCCTCTACTCATAACTCATCAGGCCCATAATTGAATACAATGCCCCATTTGGGATGTATCTTACCCGACACCTGCAGCAACTGGAAATACCCCAAAAGTACCTCACCAAGAGGATCAAGGGACTCAAACAGTTGCCCTACACAGTTAGGCTAAAGAAACTCCAGCTCTACTCAGTTGCTTACCGCCTACTCAGAGGTGATCTGTGCCTGACGTATAAAGCCATGTCTAACCCAGAATTAATGGGCATGCTCCACCTCAGGAAATCCAAATCCCTTAGAGCTACACACTCCAGGGACTTAAACCTCAGCACAGAAATAAACAGGACACGCTGGAGGGACAGATTCATATCCCAGAGGCTCCCCTCACTCTGGAACCAAATCCCAATCCATGTTAGGCAGAGTCCCTCAATGACCCTCTTCAGGAGAAATCTTGACGAGTGGATGGGAGATCGTAGGTTTACCCCTGGGATCTCTTCTGTGTCCCTACTAGACAGAGGCACAGTAAACTAACCTCAAAAGGGCTATCTTCTGTGACCTACTATACAGAGGCACAGTCAACTAATCTAAAAGGGTAGCGAAAGCCAAACACACTCTGGCTAGGCTTATAAATGCCCTAGGGCAGATAGCCTAGTATCAGCCTATGAACCTATATATATATATATATATATATATATATATATATATATATATATATATATATATATATATATTTATATATATGTAGACACATATCTATAGATGTATGCATATCTATATTTATTTATTTTACATTTGTTGACCGGGACAGTCCAACTGGATATATGTCCATTTTCAGTGGAGGCCCGGGGAGAAAACCTCCACATCACAAATAAGAGACAGTACATACATCACTGAGTGATAAACTCAGGCAGACCTGTTTAGAAAAATATAGACAAAGAATACAGGCAGATATCAATATACACAATGTGCAGACTTACATCTGATTGGCAAAGATGTATCAGAAAATGTGAACATAGAATACAATCAGATCTCATAATTCACAATGCTTAGACATTCAAATGCTATGAAGCATAGATACTGGGCTAAACAGCAGGTTGGGTAGCATGCATTAGTGAAGTTGTTAGTCAGGTTTAGAACAAGAGCACAGCCAATGAGATGTGAGGTATTTTTTGAGTTTTCTTTTAAATAGGGGTAGTGAGGTTTCCTTGGTAATGGTAGTAGGGAGTAGATTCCAGATTTTACCGGCTGAGTTGGCAAATATAGCATCGCCTGCAGAGTTGTTGGATTTTTGGGTCAGTATCATTAGTTTATCAGCTGAGTATTATGGCCTGGGGGCACTATGAGGGTTGAGAATATTTTTGAGGGCAGGGGTGTTATCAAGTTGAAGGAGTATTTTCTGTGCTACTATTAGCTGGTTGAACTGTAGAAGGGTAGGAAACTCTAGCCATCCCAGTGATTTGAAGTTCTAGCAATGATGGGTCCTAAAAGCCATGCCTGTAGTGAATCTGGCTATATAATTGTAACATCCTGATAATTTGTTGAGATCGGTTTTGGATAGGTTGGTGATTACAGGGGAGGCATACATAAGGGTAGAGAGGAGGTGTGATCTTGCAATAGCTACCCTAGCTAGGGGGGGGGTGAGGAAAGGTTTGAATCTGTACAGGGAGCCAAGTTTTTTGTTGACGGACTTAATAGTGTGATTGACATGTTTATCAAACTTAAGGTTGTTGTCTATTATTATGCCTAGAAGCTTTGTAGGGTCATCAGGGGAGATAATGGTGTCATTGCCAGATTTGATGCTGGAGGAATTCTATGGTTAGGGAAGAAAAGTAGTAGCTTGGTTTTGTTAGGATTTAGAAGCAGGCGGCAATTAGCTAGCCATGTTTTTACCATGCTGAAAGTGGTCTGGGTGAGGGTTAGAAGTTGTGTAGGAGAGGAGGCGGAGCATATTAACACTGAGTCATCTGCATATTGGATGCATGTAGCTCCTGGGATGGTGGTGTGCAGATCATTGATAAAGATAGAGAAAAGAAGGGGGCCTAGTATGGACCCTTGTGGGAGACCTAGAGTTAGAGAAGTTGGCATGACAGCTTGTCCTGCCATAAGACAGCCTGCTGTCTACCGTTTAGGTAGGAGTGAAACCGTTGTATTGCATGTTGGTCTAAACCGATGGTTTGTAGGGTATTGAGCAGTAGATGATGGTTGACCATATTGAAAGCTTTTGAGAGATCTAGGAAGAGTGCTGAAGATAGTTTGTTGCGGTTATGATGAAGACTGATGACATTAAAGAAAGATAGATGAGCAATTGTGGTACTGTGGAATGGCCTAAAGCCGTGTTGAGAGTCGGCGAGCTTTCCGTTTTGAATAAGAAAGTGCATAATTTGTTTGTGTTCGCATCTTTCTATGATTTTAGCTAGTGGTGAAAGGTCTAAAGTTAGATGATTCTGTGGAACTTCCTCCTTTATGGAGAGGTATAACATGTGATATTTTCCATATTGCTGGGATGGATCCTTCTGAGATGGATCTGTTGATAGAATAGAAATGGGAAGTGCTATGGCATCAGCTGCTTTTTGAAGATATTCAGCTGGGAGGTGGTCGACAGCTAGTGTAGTAGGTTTTAGCTTTTTGAGTAAGATCTGGATCAGGTTGATAGGTACAGTTTGAAAGGTAAAGGTGGGTTGGGTGCTGGGTGGATCACAGCTAGATATGCCAGAGCTGGTGTTTGTGTCTGATGGAGTGAGATGGGTAGCTAGAGACTGGATAGTTTCAGTAAAGAAAAAGTTGAAGCTGTTTGCAATTTCAAAAGGGGATTTATCAAGGCAGCTGATGAGGTAGGAGTGGTGGAATGGCTTGGGTGGAGAAGACTGTTAATACCAGCCCAGAACTTTTGAGGTTTTAGCTGATATTTTTGTTGTAGGAGGGTGTAGTGATTTTTTTTTGTCTAGAATGACAGATTTTTTGGTCTGGTTCCTTAGCTGCTGGTATCTTACTTGGTCCATAGGGGCTTTGGTAACATGCCACCTGGCGCAGGCTTTGTTTCTTAGTTTAATTTTGGTTTTTGTTTCTTTAGATAGTCATGATGCAAGTGTGGCTTTTACACGGATGGTACGGGTAGCAGCATGATGGTTAAGGATAGCCAGAAATGTGATATTGAAGTACTCAACTGCTTCTTGTAATGGGAGTCATTTCAAGACATTCCAATTACATGCTTTGAGTTCTTTTTGGAAGTTGTCAAGGTTAAAGTTCCTGATGTTTCTTATAGTTTTATAGGTGGGCTGGTTGGGAATGTCGGTTTTCAGCCTAATAATATAGGTCAGGTAGTGATCACTTAGATCATCGGGTAATGTACCTGACTTGTATTTTTGGGGGTGGCTGTTAATAAGTATCCAATCGAAGATACTATCTTTGACTCTTTTTTTGCTAAATCTGGTGGGGGTGGCAATGATCTGAATAAACCTGTGGAGGTTTAAATGGGTGGAGGGAGTTTCAGAGGAATAGGTGTTCCAATCAATGTTAAAGTCCCCAACGACAATGGTTTCCTGGGGATAGTTAGAAGCTAGACAATGTAAGATATTTCCTAGAGAATTATTATTCTTGCCAGGTGGAATGTAAATGCAGACAATGTATCTGCATTTATTTTTGTTTATTATTAGTTTGGTGATGAGATTTTCTGCATTGCCAAACTGGGATGGCTGTTGGGTGTAGATATATGTGTATATATCTATGTAGATATAAATATATATACACACATGCATACATCTGCATGTATAAATACATTTCCTGTACTGCTGAATGACTGTGCTGGATGATAAGATTGTGAAAAAAACAGGGTTATGTATATTTGACATAGCTTACTGGTAAATCCCTTTGGCTATGGTGTGCAGGGTCCTGGCTTTGAGCCTTGCAGAGGCTGTTTATTTTGTTGCTGGGCAGAACAAGGGCCATTGGATACAGAGTGATTAAGGCACTTTTAAGCAGTTGTAAGTGGGTTTGTGCAGGTTTGCGCATAGGTAAGCACTGCTAACGTCTGGTTACAGTTTCTTATACTGAGTTAGTGTTTAAATTGCTTAACCTGTGTAAGCATTGCTTACCCCTGTGCAAACAGGCTTAAACCCGCTTACTGCTGCTTAAAAGTGCTTACTCCCACTTACTTCACACTAATTTCTTTAACAGAAATTAAAAAGGGTTGATAGGAAAGTGGTGGAAAAGGGGCACAAAGAGGGAAAGACAGTAGGGAAAATAGCTAGGGATGTGCAGGAAGGGAGTAGGGAAGGTCCATTGCTGCCCATTTCTTTTACAGCAACAGCTGTGCATATACACTGAATTTGGAGATAGATTTGGACACTCATATCCCTGAGAGAAGGGTGAGGGCAACAATAATACATTGTTAAGCCAATTAGACCAGATTAAATGTGTCCAGTGGACACGTGTGAGAAATGGACAGCTATATACGGTGCAAGAGTTTTTTTAGGAACAGATTGCCCTTTTTTTTCAGGTGAGAGTGGGATGTTGGGGAGGGATAGTAGGTTTATTTGGGGAGGTTAATAAGACAAACAAGATGCATACGGGGGTGGTATATGACACATGTGGGGTAAACACTTTGATGGGGAGGGGTGTTGGGAAATCGGAAGCCCATGAGCCCCCTAGTGGAAAGAGTGGGACTGAGGTCCCCACCCATGGGCAGTCACCACTACATCTTCACAGCCCCGAAGGTGGCTGTGCTGAGGGCTGAGTAGGAGAGCCAGGCCGACCCTCTAGTCACGACACACAGCCCTCAAGCTGGTGTAACAGATCTCTGACCTCCCTGTGGAGCTCGCTATGCACCACGACCCGTACCTGGTGATGGCTGACAGGTTCCTGTCTGCGCCCACTACCGGGGGGGGCGAGCCCCATCCCCTGAGGTGGTTCCACCCGAAGGTGGTGCAGGACCAAAGGACGAGGAGGTTCTGGGTTGGGCCCCAGACTTGCTGGTGCCCAGTGCCATGGCCAGCTGAGGTGGGACAGGTGGGTCCGCTGGGACCTGCATTCCCATATGTGCTATGGTGTTTAAGTTTTATCAAAATATGTGAGTTAGTAATACTCAACACATTCCAGGATTAGGTATAACGGTATGCATAGATATTCCCATTACCCCAAACACCAGATATGGAACAGTTGCACAGCAAACAGAACACATGCATATATGGGACCACAGTGGTAATTACAACAGAATGCAGGTACATTGATGGCACCATGCCACCAATGTGGGAGTATTTCAACATAGCAAATGCATAGAAACATAATTATCAAACAATAGGACATATGTCCCAACATTAGAGTTAAGTCAGCACATACCAATTGAGTTGTTTATTTAGGTTATTGTTGCAGATATGGTGGAGGGAGAGAAAGATGTCAGTTAACAACTAGTATATTCCTGTAGTTTGCATTACTTTCCTAGTCAGTGTTGTTATCTGTAGCTTACAAGTATTAGTACACTACCCTATTGCCTTAGTTTGGACAGTGGTATGGCTGTCGACAACTATATACATGAACTGGTTTTACTTGCAGTATACACCTCTTACCTGGTATACCTGTGGAGGAATTCCTTGTTAACACTAACTGTTTCTACACATACTCCCAGATTCCAGGTTGATGTTATGCACATACCTGTCCATCTCGTTTTGCACAGACTCTGGGCATGTCTTGACCAAATGCAGGTGAAGCTGGACATATTCTGACTATTGTCCTCTTAAACCTTTAGTGAATTGTACAATGACAGGTTTGTTTTCATTGACATTTTCCAAATATATGCAGGTCTGACAGTCAGTTATATGACATGACATGCTGCCTACATGTCAGAAATCGGCACAATGATATGGCAGGGGGCAGGGTAACAGCCAGTAGATATGGGCCAAATAACTGGACATTCTGTACATTTCTGTACACTTGTGGGGTATGATTCTGCATGCAGCTTACTACCACTCCTAGGATTTGAACCATAGCTGTGTCTGCTAAAAATAAAACATTGTCCATCACAGTTTTGTGTGCTATATAGATATTGCTGTGTATCTCTTATCACATTTCTGTCTATAATTTTCCTGTGGTTTTACATTCTGACCTTGTATTACAACACTCTTGTACAGGATTTCCTAGACAGTTATATTATGTAGCACAGTGCAGGTAACAGTGATGAGTAATACCTTATTATTCAGAGTAACTGCAACACTAACAATGCCATACAATACCAGAGTAAACAGTACCAGTACAGGGTATCATTCTTTTATTTCTAGGCACAGTGTTCATATCTGACAGACCTGTGGAAGCAATGTTTGTTAGCACTACCTGAATGTTGCTACACAAATTACCAGATTCCACATTAATATTATGTACATACATCTCACTCTGTTACTGTACACACTCTGGTCACAGCTTGACAACATGGGGGTGTAGATGGGACATACTTGGCTTATTACTCTCATAACATTTTGCGGAGTTGTTAGAGTGACAGGTTTGTTCTTATAGATGTCTGACAACCAGTTGTATTTCTTGTTTGCTGCCTAAACATCTGGGATCATCCCACTGATTTCCCCGGGGGGGCAGGGGGACAGGCAGCAGATATGGGCTGATTTATTGGACATTCCGGACATATTTGTACAGTTGTGGGGTATGATTCTGTATGCAGTCTACTGCCACTCCAAGGATACAGACCCTGGCTGTGTATGCTAAATATAAAACACTGCCCATCATAGTGTGTGCTATATAGATATTGCTGTGTATCTCTTATCTGATTTCTGTCTATAATTCTTCTGGGGTTTTACATTCTGACCTTGTATTACAACACTCTTATACAGGATTTCCTAGACAGTTATGTTATGTAGCACAGTGTGGGTGACAGTGATGAGTAATACCTTATTATTCAGAGCAACTGCAACACTAACAATGCCATACAATACCAGAGTAAACAGTACCAGTACAGGGTATCATTCTTTTATTTTTAGGCACACTGCTTGTATCTGATAGACATGTAAGAGCAATGTTTGTTAGCACTACCTGAATGTTGCCACACAAATTACCAGATTCCACATTAGTATTATGCACATACTTTTCACTCTGTTACTGTACACACTCTGGTCACAGCTTGACAACATGGGGGTGTAGATGGGGCATACTTGGCTTATTACTCTCATAACATTTTGGGGAGTTGCTAGAGTGACAGGTTTGTTCTTACAGATGTCTGACAATCAGTTGTATTTCTTGTTTGCTACCAAAATGACTGTGATCATCTCACTGATTTCCCAGGGGGACAGGCAACAAGTATGGGCCAATTTACTGGACATTCTGGACATATCTGTACAGTTGTGGGGTATGATTCTGTATGCAGCCTACTACTACTTCCAGGATTCAAACCATGGCTGTGTGTGCTAAAAATACAATATTTAGCCATACCTATCCATAGTATACATGAGCTGGCAATTATTGAACAGGTAGTGAACTGATACTTACACACGTCTGGGACCTCCCCTGTCCTCCCAGCCTCTTGGATCCACTGATCCAAGAGATCCCCCTTATGCCAATTCAGGTCGGCATAGTGATGCCTGACCTGCTCACCAGTTCAGGGTATGCCAGTGGTACAGGTGAGGTCATGAGCGAGATGGTTCCAGGCTTCTGCTTTGTATTGGGAACCCTGATTTTGGCCCTGCAGCAGTCTCATGTCATGGTCTTTCACAAGGAGTCCTGCCATGACTCTGGACTCCTGGATGCCCCAGCACTGCGCCTGAAAGTGCACATCTTCTCCCATTCCAGACATAGTGCCTGTAAGGGGAAGCTACAACTAGTTATGAGATGTATTCTTCTCTGTTGGGTTTAAATAGGGCCATTTTCCCACACTTTGCCATGATTGGATGGTTTTGAAAAGGCTAAGCTATGGGCAAACCTGCTTACCTAAGGCTGGCATTGCTTAAAGGGGTATACCAATGGGCAGACTGAGTTAGCTGGCCTACACATTGCTCACACCTACTAAGCTGGGCTGTGCAATGCTTAGCGTTGCTTAATATTTAAGTTGCATTATATTTCCATTGTGGCAGTGATTTATTATTCATTACATATTATTTTTGTGTTTGGTATCCATGATTCATGTGTACGTACACTGTATGGGGTCCTTGTGTTTATTAGAGCTTTTCAAAACTTTATTACAATGACACCTCACATATGGGCTTAATGCAGTACTCCAGTTCACATATTTATGTTATGCAGTAGGTTATACAACATAAAACTGCATAGAGATTCCTTTCACATGTTCAGTTTGGATTTCCTATAATGAGGCTCTGTTTGGTGATACCTCAATCTTATGTACTGCCGTGATGGCTTAATGGTTAACTACTGTGACTATAGTGTACAGGGTTGTTTCTGGCCAGAACAGCGGCTGATGCATATAGAGTGCTTAAGGCACTTTTAAGCAGTTGTAAGTGGGTTTGTGTTGGTTTGCGTGAAGGTAAGCAATGCTAACCTTTGGTTAAATATGCTTACAGAGAATTAGCTTCAATATTGCTTAACATGTGTGTGCATTGCTTACCCCCATGCAAACAGGCTTAAACCCACTTGCCACTGCTTACATATGCTTACTCCCACTTACTACTGCTTAATTATGCTTACACTTGCTTACTAGTGCTTACTCCCACTTACCACCGCACTAATTTAGACAGTAATGTCTAATGGTTCTTGGGAAGGTGGTGGATGTGAAAACTGTATGGAGTTATCATTCATTGCACATTTTACATTCCATTTGTATCCCTGATTCCTGTGTACATATACTGTATGGGGCACTTGTGATTATCTGTGGACTTTGCAACATTATGACAATGACACCCCACATCTGCATTTAATGCAGTACTCCAGGTCACAAATATATGTTATAAAAATATAAATGTTATAAATATATGTTATCGTAGGTTATGCAACAAAATAATCATACAGTGATTTGACAATGGATTGTACTGGAGTGGGACTTGAACTGGGAATGACTGCTTGTAAGGCATATGCTCTGCCCACTACACTATTGCTGTACTGCTTCATTTGCATATATCTTGCTTTTTATCTACTTGTGCCATTTAAGCTGCATTAACCGTAGCTAAGCGATGGGCAAACCCACTCACCTACGGTTAAATTTAATCTGTTTCATAAAAAAAACCTTCTTTATATTTAATGTTTTAACTATTGCTCTTGTAAATGTGGGGGGATGTTGCTGGGAGTATCCGAACACTTACGAGTGGTCTCACTCATTCTTATTCGTACTCTGCTGTTCTTCATTGCAGGGGAGTGTATATTCTGAGAGGTCTGCTATCAGACACCCCCCCTACACTTGTACATGCTTCGTGTCCATTTAGGAGCACAGGCAACGCTCCTTCATTAATATGCATGGCGTGCTGCCATCTTGCTCCTAAACGTCTGCTTCCGTGCAGGATTAAACTAGTCCTGCATGGAAGGATAGTGACTCCAGGGGCTAGAGTGGAGAAGAAGAAGAAGAAGAAGAAGAAGAATTAGTGTTTGAAGTGTGTTGGGGAGAGAGGGGGAAAACATTATTTATTCACTTTATTTATTTATTCGTTTACATTTGATGCATAATGATTATGGTGTTTACCTTACAGACATGAGGTGCTGGGTTTGATTCTCACATGGGGTAATTGGCTAGGCTTAAAATAGCCCACAAGGGCAGTTAGTCTAGTACTAATCTATGAATTACCGAGTACTGTCCGAATGGGCCAGTAACTTGTTTTCAGCTGAGACCCAGGGAGTAAAGCTCCAAAAAGTTACATCATTTCAAAATGTGACATACAGGGAAGGTACAAGTAATGCTAACAGAGATTAAAATTTACATGCAGATAAACACAAACAATATATCTCAGAGTTATAAACACACATAATAATAATCAACATGAATTCACTAACAGATTTTTATATATATATATATATATATATATATATATATATATATATATATATATTTATATGTTTGTATAGTAAAAGCAAAAAAAAATCAGTTGTAGGAAGGTAGAAGTCAGATTGCCAAGGAATAAGAGGCCAAGAGAGAGAAAGTGTATAAGAACAGTGAAAGGCAAGTATGAAAACCTGGAGATGTCCAGGAACATAGACAATGATTGGAAAGACGTGCTCAGTTAAGAGAAAATAGGTGATTTTTGTAGGATATCCAAGACTGCAGGTTATTGTTTCTTATATGCCTATGTAGTCAATGCTCAAAGTTAATATCTTTGGATACCTGTGTTTTGAATAAATTTTATTTTAGTTTATTGTCGTGGTTCCAGTGGCTTTTGTACTTCGTTTGATCTTTGGAGAAATTATCAGTGAAGTTATGAATAGGGAAAATAATAAAAACATGCTGCCACATGACCTATCTTAGTACAAATAGGTTATGCATTTCGGAATAACAATGTGAAGTAAATAGTATTTTTGAAAACACCTTCACAGAATTATCAGGAACTGATTTTTGGGAGCTTTATGCTAAAATGTTTGCAGAATTAAAAGTTAAAGCCATTCCTTCTTTTCCAAAGTGGGGCAGTTTATTTATATGAAATACTGAAATATATATTATTTATGAAATATATATATTTTTATGTAATATATGCATTTATATGATATATGAAAAGAGTAAGAATTGATATTAAATCATGAGCTTCACCTATGGCTTTTCTAGTTTTACATATTTTTTTGGGGGTCAGCATAATGTTAAGGTGTTTACCTCATGGATATAAGGTGCACGGTTTGATTCTCTCCTTTGAAGGGAAATTATCTAGGATCAATATGGCCCACAGAAGCAGCTAACCAGTACTTAACTATTAACTATGAACATAGACCTCAATATCATGAACAGCCTTATTATTAATAACGCAGAGGTAAATAGGAGTTAGTAGTCCAGAGGGATAACTATGCACACAGGATCTGGACGAATCAACTGGGGTAGAATGGGAGACAATCTTTATTCCAGGCTTCCTCATTCTGAATGAGGCAGTTGGAGGACCCTGAACCCATCAGGTAGGAAGGCTACTTGATAGATGGCTAAGTATTCTGTCTCAGTGCAATAGTGATTTATGGAAGCATTGTGCTGCCAGAAACATTGCATTTGGGTGCACGTGTGGTCTTACTCCAACATATCCTTGATATTCCTGGCATTGTGCAGTGCTTGCCAGTCAAAAAGGGGTAAAGGGAGATGGGCATACTCAAACTCCACTACACCTTATGTGAAGACCTGCCATCACCCACCTTTTGACTCCACTGTCAGCCCAGCATGTTGGGTGTTAAGGTTCACAGGACTGGGGAATAGACAAGTCAGTAGCAGGAGCTTCATGGTATGAACAGCTGACAGCGAACCAAGGAGTTCAGCTGTTTTGAGCGATCATGTTATCCTGTGATTATAAGAGGAGTATAAAAGGACAGTATCTCTATTTCCAGATAGAAACCTGCACACTGAACTGACTAGAAAACACATTAATGGTAATGAGTGGATTTGTAAAGCTCAGTCCTTAAATGATTATTTTATGTGTGCACAGAATGTCTAGTCTGGACTGCCTATGACAGAAGAGATCTACACCACTTACCTTGTAGTGTCTTGAGTTTCCCCCCTGTGGGTACTTCTGACTTCAGAAAATGCATTTAATTGAATGCCTTGTGTGACGTCCCTGCACTGGCCCAGTAATCAAGGAGTCTCAATGCTCACCACTAGCACCAGTGAGGGACATGCACATTGGGAGAATGACAAGTACACACACAGTAAAGTACAATTTCCCTTAAGAGCACACAGAGATCACAGTCAGTCTGGGGCTGGTTTATCTCTCTTTATCCAGGTCCCCAATAAGAATCCCCACTGGCACAGCTATAGGGTTAAGATCTCAGCCGAGTGGTCAAGCCAAAACCTCCAGTACCCTCTCTGTCCAACCAGTGGTTCATGTCCCTACAAAAGTAGCTGACACACACACACACACACACACACACACACACACACACACACACACACACACACACACACACACACACACACACACACACACACACACACTTTGAGATTTGATTTATATACAAACACACAGACACTCCTGGGGAAGACTGGCACAGGTTCACTAGTTATGCCCCATTCTGCCCAGACTTTAAAGGTAGTACCAGCTGCCACCAACCACTCTTATCAGCTACTATAAGGCCTTCCCAAAGGGTGACCAATTCTACTGTGTAATGTTACTATTATCCAAATGGTAAGTGTGTCCAAGACATTTAAGCCTATTTAGGAGTGGCCTATACAGTATCACCAAATAGATATGCAAGTACTGTAAGAGCTTAAATATCTCTAAACAAACCAGCCACAATTAAAAGGTTTAAATATATTTAATAATAAATAATAAAAGAACAAGACAATATTCAATAACTCAGCACAGTGACAACAGAGTACAGAATCACAGGAAATACTTCAAAACAACATTGCAGGACAGTCTCAAATAAATACAGAAAACATCTAAACTAATCTTTACTGTATTCCTATCTATATCTAAGAGATACTATGCCCTAAATTATTTACTTACAGAGCAAGACAAGTGCTGATGAAGAAAGCCAAGGAATGTGTCTAGATTTTATGCATCTTCTCCTGAGGGGGGGATAGTCTATTTAAGACGATGAGAAATTTGCCATTGAAACACTGAACTGCTAGGTCAAGGAGGAGACAGTTAAGGGGGACCAGTTGGATTGTTGGAGAAGTGTGATAAAAGGTTCAGGAAATAAGTTAGTTTTGTTGTGGACTAGTTTGTATGTGATGTCTCTAGGGGATCAAGAATTCTGTTTTAGCAAGTAGATAAGTAAGTAATCACTCAGGCTATCTGGAAGGCAGCTTGAGTGTTAAGAGTTTGGATTAGTATTAGTAAGGGCCCAGTCCAGGATAGAGTGTTTATTACTACGTTTGTCAACCCTGGTTGTATTAAAAATTAACTGAGTGAAGCCATGGAGGTTTAGGGGTTGTTAGAGGAGAATGTATCCCAGTCAAAGGTAAAATATCCATTTATAACAGTTTCCTGTCTTAGTGTTGTACAGCACCAGCTTAGGAAATCCTTAGTGGTAGATGCGTTATTACCTGGGGGTAGGTAGATGGCTATTATGATAATATTCTTGTTAAAATTTATTTAAAGACAAGTGGTTAGTATTTCCATGTTTGAAAAGATTGGCGGGTTGATATCCAGGCTTTGAAGTTTGAGATTATCTTTATATAATATTGCTACAGCACCACCTCATTGATATTATAGCCTATGGGTAAGATTTCCTGATCTTGGATGTGTGGTTTGAGCCAGATTTCTGTTACAATAGATATATGTGGTGAGTAGTGAGGAATAATTGCATGGGATTCGTGGATTTTGTTTAGTAACCTTCTTAGGTTAAGATTTAGGTTTAAAAGGTCTGTGCACTGTGTCTCATGTTATTAGTAAGTGGTGAAAGAGGTGCAATTGCAGAGTAGGCATTCTTTGGTTAGGGGGTAGAGCTGGATTGGGGTGTATGTCTCCACATCGTAGAATTCGAGTAGTCAGACTAGGGTGCAGGTGTATAAGTTTGCGAAGTATTCTAAGGAATTTGTGAGTAGGACTGGAGTGACATTTGGATTGAAGAAATTTGAATGAAAATAATTCTGTGATAGAATTATTATAGTTCAGTACAGAATAATTCACTTGTACTTGTTTTATACGGTGATCACTACTGTTTTTTGAGCATTTTAAAAGCATTTATTTAATTTTGCGGCAAAAATAGTAATCTCTCAATTTGTTGGCTTCTCTAGTCTGTGTGACTCCAAATTTCTTTGCAGAAGGCTGAATTAGCCAGGGACTTAGTTGTTCAATCATTGTTTGTTGTTTAATCTGCACTTAAGAGCTGCTTTAGTTGTGCATTCATATTAACAAACTCCAGGGTTAGACATCTTGTAGCAGAAGTTGCTGTCTAAGCTGGAACGCATTGCTAGTTGTTTGTTGTTTAATCTGAGAGATGCTATTGCTGTCCTTTTACATTGAGAGATTCAAAGGTCAAACAGCTTGTAGCAGGAGGTATTTACCTAGGCTCCCTGACATGGCAAGCACTGAAGAAAGCTCAAAGTGTGTTTGTTTACTGTCTTTAGGGTATAGGAGTCAATTTATAAGCTTTTTTCTCTACTACAAATCAGGCAAATTGCAAGTCTCTGTTAATTTACAGAGAAATTTACAACACATTTCCAGCATTTCAATTGCATCCAAAACAGTAGTTAGCAGTGCCCTGTATAGTAGCAAATTCCTAGACAGTAATATTTACATATACACATACTGTATTAAGTTAGGATTAGATCCAAAACTTGTTAAGCAGTCTGATATTGTGCAGAAATATGCTTAGATCAGCTAGCGTGTGCATCATTATATAACATCTTGCCCTTAACCCCAGAAACTACCCTAGGAGACCCCTGTTAAAACCAAATCTTTAATCCTAAACAGACCACCCTATTATAGGACCAGACAACATGGATATGCAATTTCCAAATGTCTCTGTAGCCAGCTTGATTGATTTGGGCATTTTAAGGCAAGGTAGCAATTGTCTCATGTTCTCAGACAATATGCAAGAGATGTAAATGCACAACTTCCTTGGAGGTAAAAATCTTGCATACAAAATAGGTTGTCAGGAATGCCCACACTACATACCTCACACATACCACTCACCACACACACACACACACACACACACACACACACACACACACACACACACACACACACACACACACACACATGCACACGCACGCACATGCACACGCACGCACATGCACACGCACGCACACACACACGCACACACGCACACACGCACACACACACGCACACACACACACACACACAGATTGTCTTATGCTGAGCCACTTGAAAGAAACCTTCAGAAATCTGAAAGACCTGCAAAGCCACCTAATGGCAACACTACTCTTCAGCAATCACAAAAACACACACCAAAAGCAATCATTTCACATAAGCCTACACCTAATGGTCCCCCAAGTGCAAGCCCACAAAGCAGCCATACACTTTACCTAATACTCTTGTCACTGGGGACTTCATTGTCTGACACACAGATGCCGTAACTACCAGGTTAGTCAAGGAGAATACAATGGTTAGTTGGCTATCTGGAGCAAGGATCTGCAGTATCACACATGCACTCCAGTTAGTGCACCTCAGGTGCCAATATGATTCTATCATAGTCCATGTGGGTGTAAATGACCTGAGGCATACCTCACAGGACTCTATGAGAACAGACATAATGGATCTCTTGGAATATGTGCCACAGATAGGTATGAGACTTGCATTGAGCAGCATTCTACCTTCACCAAGGATGAGACCACAGTATGAACATAAAATTATTGATTTTAATAATTGGTTTAGTTTCTGGTGTCACTCCAGGGGGATCCAATGCCTGTTAGCAAGGGAGAACATGGCCAGCAGACCACTTTGCTTTGCCAAGAGTGGGTTGCACCTGTGTTCCCTAGGTTTTTGGATATCGGTTAAACTTTAATCACCCTCTTAGAGCCTTTTTTTAGGTACGCCAAAAAGACAAAATTACTAAAAAGTCTACAAGTAAACCTGAAGGTGCTACTGCTCAATGCTCGAAGCCTAAACAAAAAACTACACACCCTTCAAGTTCTTCTGACTCTGAAGAATGTAGACATCTGTGCCATTACCAAGACTTGGTTTAAAGCCATAGAAAGTACTGCAGAAGTGCAAGGCTACAGTGTCTTTTGCACATTTAGACCAACAGCAGCACAGAATGGGGCAAAAGGTAGATGTGCCTCAATCTACATTAACAACAAACATAACTCCAGATTGGTTAAAAAGGATGATACTATGGAGCTCATTCACATGCAGGTCACCATAGATAAGGTCTCACAACATATCATGGCTAGCTACAGATCACCATCTTTGCTGCTAGAGTCTCACAACTCTTACATACACCTACTAGAGGCACTCACCATCCAACCAAACACCCTATTCATGGGTGACCTTTAACTACCCCTCCATAGACTGGGAAAGTGCCTCAAACTCACAAGCACAATGCTTTCTGTACTTTATTAACACAAACACCCTAGAACAGATAGTGCAGGCTCCAACCAGAGTATCAAGCACACTGGATCTGGTATTCACCACCATGGAAGAGCATTGAATCCCCCCTCTCCATGTCACATCCTCTCTAGTGAGGTTGGATCACAAAGCTGTCTCATTTAAAGTAAAAATTAGAAAATATACCTAAACCAGTAATTGTTGGGAACTATTTAAAGGCAAATTACATCTTATTAAGTGGCAGTCTGCCAAAATTCAAGGCTACCCCAACCCCAAGACCACAGCAACATATGCAGAATTATTCACAGAGTCACTATGCAACATGTGAATGGCTGCACAGAGGCTGTAATACCTACCAGAAATAATTCCAAAATAAATACTAAAAACAAACCCCACTAGTTGAATCCTCACCCAAACAGGGTATGTAATAAAAGAAGAAAACTCATGATCAAAATCAGGAAAAGCAACTCCTTTAAAGACAATTGCTGTCTTATACAACTAAACAAGAAACTAAGAGGCCTAATTAAGTTCAAAAAAGCCATCTATGAGGTCAGGATAGCTTCACAGGCTATGGAACATCAAAAGGTCTTTTTCAGCTACATCTGGAATTGTGTGGAATTGGTGGTGAAGAGTGCCACCTACACTGAGCAGAGTGACATAGCAAATCTACTGGCTGATAAATTCAGCTTAGCTTTCACCCCCCACTCTCCCCATCTTCACCAGGTGAAATCCCCCTAACATACTTCCCCCAGCTATCACCAGCTTTCACCCCCCCCCCCACTCTCCCCAGCTTCACCAGGTGAAATCCTCTCCAACATACTTCCTCCAGCTATCAGCAGGGACTAAGTGCTGGCAGCTAAAGTCAAGAACACCACCTCCATGGGTCCCTACAGCATCCCTGGAACAGTCTAAAACATGACCTGTCAGGACCATTCGAGGCATTCTTCAACTACAGCCTTGAATTAGGATACATTCCAAGTGATTGAAGGACCAGAACAGTCATTTCCCTCCACAAGGCTGGACAATCAACTAACCTAGGGAAATAAAGACCCATCCATCTAACAAGTCTAATATGCAAAGCCATGGAATGAATTATTATGAAAATGATAAACAAGGACATTGGCAACCTACAGACACTGGACCCATCCCAATTTGACTTTGTTAAGGGAAGGTCATATCTACCTAATCTGGTAGACTTATTTGAGAGGAGTGCCAAGGCAATAAACAAAGGTAAAACAGTGTACCTTGACCTGGTGAAGGCATTCCATACAATACCTTACTCAGGCATTGTTCACAAGCTCTCTGAGATAGGTGTAAACCCTTACATAACTCACTGGATTGCTGGCTGGCTCACAGACAGGACACAAGAAGTCAGGATCGGTAAGGCCAACTCCACCAAGAGATCAGTCATCAGTGGAATTCTCCAGAGCTCTATGCTAGGCATGCTTCTGTTTGGCATCAAATTCTTCGAAGTTAAGGCTAACATTAAAGGCCTCTTGCTCACTAAGTTTACAGATGAGTATAAACTGGGAGCTATTATAAATTTTCAAGACACAAACATATTGCAAGTGGGTTTAAAACAGACTAATGAGTGGTGCTAAAGCTATGGACTAAAACTCAGTGTCAAAAAGTGCATTATAATGCCCTTTGGAAAACTGTCAACCCAACTTAATTACTCCATTGATAAAATGCCCCTAAGAGTCGACCCAGTTGTAAGGGATCTGGGAAGAAATGTAGACAGCAATCTGGCCTTTCACCATCATGTAGCTAAGATAATAAGAAAATCATTCAATGTCGCCCAACTTATCAACTGTAAAAACACCAAACTTGCGTTGTGTGTTTTTGAAGAATGTTTTTATGTATGTTTTCAGGACGAAATGTATCAACTATTATGTTGATGAAAGGGTTAAAAAAATGACTCATTAATTGTTTTATCAGTTAATTGGATAATGGATTTATTGAAGGAGTATAAGTAGATGGTGTTTTTACAGTTTTGCTAGTTCTGAAGAAGTCCTGGAGTTGGACGAAAGTGGTTAACCTGGATTTTAATAAATGGATTGTATATTACCTCTTGGCTGAATACTGTGGAGTCATTTATTTGCTTCTAGTAAAAGCACAACGTTCTTATTATGTATCACAAACTTTTTGTTCTCCTGTACTTGAAATCTTACACCCCTAACAACTTTTCCTCCTGCAGTTGAATTAATACATCCCTTTCACCCCCCAAACAACACTTCTCATCTTGCTCTTTTTCTAACTGCCCCCACCCACCACTCTACCCCTCTTATGCATCACCTGTATACCAAAATTATAAACCTTCCAGATGTACCAATTTAGAACAGGCAGCCTAAATAGAAACAATCCTATACGTACCTTTCAATTGTCCAGATTTTTGCCTCATACCAATGTCTTCAACTTTTCCTGATTAGGGGTTGCCAGGGCGGATCACCAGTCTGCAGATTGATTGGCAGTGGAGTTTTTATGGTGTCAAGATGGCAGCCTGGTGCCCAACCTTCACAGAAGGAACACACGCACATATGCACAAACGCACACGCATGTGCACACACACACACACACACACACACACACACACACACACACACACACACACACACACACCCCTACCTACATGTCTTTAAAACTCGATTGACCACAGGGAGGACATGTTGGTCTATTCCTCATAAAATTTATGTTTTTTTGGCAAATCACTGGGATGATCTGAGGATTGAAGTCACTAAATAATGACATACATTTGATTCAGAATTCAAATCCTTCAGAAAATGTATGTCAACACAAACCCCATTATGTTAGCAACTTTATAATTTGATGAGCAATATTTAAAATCTGTCCCTATATCTGAGGCTTTTGTCCCTCCATTTTGTCAGGCTTTGTCCAGATTTCTTACGCTAAGAGGTTGCGCGGTATGATCTTATATCCTGCTCTCTCAGTCCTATGCTATTACCTCTATTCTCCCATACAGTACTAATATCCTCCATCCCTTACTACATAATTTATTTATTTATTTTACATTTGTTAACCGGGGGTGTCTGACTGAGCTGAAAAGGCCTTTTTTCAGCAGAGGCCCGGGGAGAAAAGCTCCACATAGAAAAATTACAGATACATTTAGACATGATCAGTATACACACAAATTACAAAATACATGTTTTTACAGTGGTATGCAGCACATCAACAGTTACAGTGGAGAGAACAAACAAAAAATATTAATTTACAAATAAAGGTACTTAATAGATTTGTGGTGTACAGCTGAAATTTGGAATATGGGTAGAATACATACATAGTACACAAGTACAGTACATATATTGTAGATTAGCCAGTGTTTGTGAGAATAGTTTTCAATCTTAATCAAGTACTCTAGGTTTAGTATGTGTACCTTATCCGCTTTCACTAGCCTGGGGAGCAATCATGGCACTGCCAACTTTACTTGAAATGTTGCCTGATGAGGTCTTTAAAGGAGGCTTTGGATGATGTGTTTTGAATGCTAGTGGGGACAGAGTTCCATTTTTTAGCCACTGAACTACTATATAGTGCATCTCCAAAGCTATTGTAGCTGTTGGTGACTTCTAGTAGTAGTTTGTGATGATCTAAGAGGCCTTTTGGCTGAGTGATGTTGTACTAGGTTTTTGAGGGCAGGACACTTATTGGGGAGGTAATAGATAGAATGACAGAGGCAAAGCTGATTGTAGGTTAGGAGGTCAGGCAGTTCAAGCCAGTGGAGCTGCCTCAAAGCAGTAGAGTGATGAATTCTGTATGAGCAATTTGCAGCAAACCAGACAATTCTGTTATAGCAGGCTTCCATTTTGCTTAGTTCAGTTTTGTTGAGATTAGTCGGAATGGGAGATGCATAGAGTAGTGTGGATAGAAGTTGGGAGCGAGCAATGGCTGATCTTTTGTTGGTAAGAAATGATTTGATACGGTAGAGTGATCCCAGTTTGGCATGTACTTTTTTAATAGTTAAGTTGAGATGACTATAAAATTTTAGGTGGGAGTCTATGGTTATTCCCAATAGCTTAGCCTGTGCCACTGGAGCGATTGGAGTAGCATTTGTGGAGTAGATAGTGAATTGACTGTTATTAGTGTTTTTGTTAGAACTGGTTATAATCATAAGCTGAGTTGTCTTTGGACTGAGGATAAGTTGGGCTTTGGTTAGGTAGTTTTCAATGTCAGAGAATACTAGTTGCATTGTTTGCAGAAGGGTGGGAATATTTTGTGCAGCACAGATTAAGGTAGTGTCATCTGCATACTGAATTATAGATGCATGCTGTGTGGAGGTATGGAGGTCATTTGTGAAGACTGTGAATAGTAGTGGTCCTAAGATAGAACCCTGTGGGATTCCTATAGTTATGGGCAGCTGAGGAGAGAGAGAATTTTCCCATTTCACAGATTGGTACCCGTCAGTTAAGTAGCTTTGGAACCAGGTAACAGTGGAATTTGATAGGTGATATTGGTTTAGTTTGTTTAGCAGGATTTGGTGCGAGACTGCATCAAATGCTTTGGACACATCCAAAAAAAGAGTTGACACATGCAGGCCTTCATTTTTGAGATGGTTTACTGTGTCTGTGAAGCAGAGGAGGGCTGTAGTGGTACTATGGGCAGGTCTGAAACCATGCTGAGTAGGTGACAGGATGTTGCTATCTAGGAGATATTTTAGCATCTGGGTATGGATGCATTTTTCTAGGATTTTGGCCAGGGGGGAGAGTAAAGCAATGGGTCTGTAGTTATTAAGTTCAGTGTAGGTTCCACCTTTATTTATGGGTGTAACATAGGATATTTTCCAGAGTTTGGGCACATAGTTTTTAACAATTGATCTGTTTATGAGAGTGGAGATTGGGATAGCAATAGCATCTGCTGTGAGTTTAAAGAAATAGTTGGGGAGTTGGTCGGCTGCTGTTGATGAGGTTTTTAGTTTGGAGGGCATGCTTTTGATTGAAGTGGTGGAAACAGTTTTGAGGGTAAAGCTTGTATTAATGTTATTTGTGTTGGGGGGGGTAGTGAGGAAGGAACTGTCCTGTGATACTACGGATAGAATTGAGTTCACAAAGTGGGAGTTGAATTGTGTTTTGATGGAAACTTTAGTGTCAGGGGTGGTTGGTTTGGGGGTAGCCTTTTGGGTGGATTTTAGTAGCTGGTTTACATTTTTCCAAAATTTTTGGGGGTTGTGTTGGTATTTAGTTTGTAATGTCATATAGTAGGATATTTTGTCCAGCCTAATGCATTTTGTTGCACAGTGGCGCAGTTATTGGTACTTAGTTAGGCTTTGTGTTTCTTTGGTTTTTGATAGTAAAGCCAGGCAGTGTCTCTGGACTTGAGAATTTGTTTGGTTTCTTTACTGAACCAGGGGTTTGTAGAGGTTCTAACCTTGATTTTGCACAATGGAGTTACAGTGTCTAGGCGTTGTAGAAATGTTTTGTTGAAATATGCTACAAGCCTGGTCAAGTGGGAGGGTTTTTAGGGCGGTCCAATCACAGTTACAGAGTAAAGTATTGAGGACCTCAGGAGATAATGTTTTTGTGTTTCTAGTGGATATATAGTTAGTGGTTTTGCATATGCTTGTTCTACTACGTATAAAGTATATTATGTTGTGGTCACTTAAGGTGTCTGGGAGACTGCCTGCATGGGGTTACAATGTGGGATTGTTAGTTAGGACCCAGTCAAGGATGGATTCCCTTTTAGATTTTTTATCACATCTAGTTGGAATTTGGTCTAGCTGCTGGTAGCCATGGAGATTTATTAGATTACTTGGTGGTTCTGATATGCAGGTGAACCAATCTAGGTTGAAATCTCCCAGAATAAGGGTTTCTTGTAAGTATGTGGAAGAACACCAGGATAAGAAGTCTTCATGGCTAGCAGGTATATTACCAGGTGGAATATAGATCACAATTGTGGTGATGACCTTTTTAGGGTGAAGTTAAAGTTGTGAGATAAGTATGTCCCAATTATTGGGGGAGGGGTAGGAGTTTGGTAATTGACATACAGTTAAGTTGGACTTATACAGTAAGGCAGTTCCACCCCCTTTACTAAGTGGTCTGTCTTGTCTAATGATATTGTAGCTGGTAGGGAGAACTTCTGAGTTAGCTATGTTTTTATTTAGCCAGGTTTCTGTTAAAGCAACTATGTCTGGGGAGTAGTGTGCTATTGTGGCCTGGAGTTCAGGTATTTTATTTTTGAAACTTCTAATATTAATATTTTGCATTAAAATATGGTTGGTTTTGCTGCTGTTGTTGATTTGCTCAGGGATGAAGATAGTGGGGGTGTTATGTCCTGACATTTGTGGTAGAGCAGTTTGTGTTGGACAGGATGGATTTGGGCCTGGGTTGGGGTGGATATCCCCACTTATGGTGAGTCTGGTGTTAAAATGGTGATACAGATGCTGGAGTTTGGTGAGGAGTGTGAGAAAGTATTGTGTTTTTTAGAGTAGGAACGAGAGCATATGTGTTCAGTTCTGAATTGATCTGTTATGTAGTTCTTGAACATTTGTGGGCAGATATTATTATAATGTGTGGTGTCTGTATAGGAGAGTGCATAATGTAGTGTTGTGCTTACTTAACGTAATGTAGTGTTATAACTTACTTCATTATATCTCTTGAACTCTTTACAGACTTATACAATACTAAAATCTCCCTTCCTACATAATTCTATGACTAACTTCATTATGTATCTTGAATTCCTTGCAAACCCTTCTTTACCAAAATGAAAGAACAGTAAGCTTGTTTACAATAATGTTTGCCTTCTGCTGTATATATACATACCTCTCAACCACTTAGAGCAAGAAATCTGGACAAAGCCATAAATAAGGGGGACAAAGGCCAAAAAATATGGACATTTTTTAAATGTTGATCTTACAAACTTAGAAAGTTAATAGAATAACGGATTTTATATTAGCATAAATTCTCTGAAAGGTATGAAGTCTGAAACTCAAATGTCTGCCATTATTTTCTGACTTCAACCCTCAATGATTTTCCAACGATTTGTCAGAAAACTACAAATTTATGAGAAAACAGATCAAAAGTATAAGGCAAAAATCTGGACATTCTGCGAAAACATGTACAGCTGAGAGGTATGTATGCATACATTTACTACTGCAAGATTTTACAGCTGGAACAACTGTATAGGCTTATAATTGTTTATGTAGATACTTTACTGCATATACCTGTCTTATAATTATGTTTGTTGTTTCATGTGAAATGTAACTATTGTTTTGTCTGAGAACTCTCTGAAATTCACTTGTTAATATAAATGTAATGTGGTGAAACTTTTCTACCCGGGCTTCCACTGCAAATGGGACTTTACCAGTCAACAGAGACAAAAAATAAATGAATTTTACAGAAGCATAGGCCAAAAATGAATTAAAATGATTCTTTAGTAAGTGAGGATATATTAAGCAGATGCTTTCTGAGGTAGAATGCCGTGAGATCAGTACCATAGAGATAATATTTTTCATTTGCATGCATGATATTTAGTAGTGGGCTTACGGGATTAAATCACAAAAGAAAGAAAATGACTCAATGTAGCACCAAGGACCTTTATTCTATACAGATGAAAATATGTGTGCACATCCTGACACTTGAGGTGAAGAAATACAGGAACTTAGTATATGTGAGCAGTGGGAAACCCACAGAGAAACTGAATTAAGTTGCAGTGATGTTGTAATGATTATGGGCAGGATTCACGAAGCCTCCGTGTAAGAGTTACAAGGCTTACACGGAGGCTGCAGTTAAACGGTGTGACGTCAGCATGTCATGCATATGCATGAGGGCATGCTGAATCACACCTAAGGCTTACACGGTCCATGGAAGACAGTAGGGGGCGTGTCCGTAGGCCGAGCCCTGCAAACGGACACGCCCCCAGAAGAGTAAAAGTCCCGAAAGTAAACCCCCATGACAGAGTCCATGGAAATGTGAATAAACACAACACATGCCCCCACAGACTATGAACATAAAATATATAAATGAACATGTTATATATTTTTTTTAAATTGTAAAGATGTTTGCCCGTGAGAGCGCTCGTTTGCGCGGGCGTGCCTGTAGCTTAGCCACAGTTAGCAGTCAGTGGAAAAGCATATAAGAACTAAATATGCAAAGTAAGCCAAAAAGCAATAGAGTAGCAGTAGAGACGTCGGCTGAAGAGCAGGCAGTCATGGTGCGAGCCCCCACAACATCAATTTTTATTTTTAGTGAAATAAGCACGAAACAAGTCCCTGACATATATGTACACATATAACATTATATTTTATGTAAAATGTAATGAAATGGGCCATTTATTTTGAAGAAATGTGAGATAACAAAATAATAAAAAATGCCAGATGTGCCTATAGCTGAGCTACAGTTTAACAAGTTGAGTGCATCTCCCCGTAGGTGAGCAGTGGTTTAAGAGGTGTAAAATGAGTGCCCGAAGGTGAGCAGTGGTTTAACAGGTGCAAAATGAGTGCCCGTAGGTGAGCAGTGGTTTAACACGCTGAAACTGTGTGCCCCTAGCTGAGCTGAGCGTAAGATGCGTGCTGATAGCCAAATGAAGCGTAAACCAGCGTAACCCGTTTGCGCGGAGCTGCGCACCGCGCCAACAAGCTAACCGACGGGCAATGTTGAGCAAGCTGTAACAAAACTGTCTTTACACAAACACATCTCCTAGCCTGTGTAGACAGTCAAAATATAAAAAGCAGTGGCCAGGTTCGAACCCATGTTACCATGCACCATAGTCAAGGTACTGAATCACTAAGCCATGACAGCTGTACTTAGAAATGCAGTAATAGCAAATATATAGGAATGAATAGAAAGAAGAGCATGACAAAGCAGGTTTTGTGAAGCTGATACAATTCCAAAATGGCCAATCACAGATAAGTGCGGTAAAAACGGCATATATAAAGCCCCATAGGCGGGAGTACACAGCATAACCAATTGTAGAACCAACTTGCAGCCAGAATGTCAGGTGTAGGTGAGGGTAGTTGCTTTTGAGCACAGAGGTGGGGCGTTGAGGAGTCCAAATATATGGTTTGGCTCCTTGTCCACAATCATGACGCCCAACTCATGCAGGGCCAGGTCCTGTGGGGAGCATATAGGGCTGAGGTGTGGGACCGGTTGGCTCATGATCTTACCAGTGCCACAGGGATACCAAGGACTGGTGAGCAGGTCCGTCACCACCATGCGGACCTGAAGAGACGGAAGCAGGACCAACTGAACCGTTGGATCCAGGAGGCCCGGCAAATGCCCAACGCCCCACTACTGAGTAAGTTACATCTAATTATTTATGTAAGAAATTAACCTAGCTGATATCATGGAGATGTGTATTCCAATATTACTTTATTTATATTACAGCTGCAGGTGTCCGTTCTGCGAACCGTAGAGCCTATGGCAATAGGCTGGTGCGGTTGCGCCACCAGGCAGGTCAGTAATCCTCTCCCTGTAACTGTAAATAAATATAAAAGTATGACAGTTAGCAAAAGAGTGCAGTGTAGTCACTAAGTAATAAAATGTGCAAGTAACAGTGTAAGAGGGTTTGCAAGTATTGCTTGATTACAAAAGTGTGTTGCAGTCTGTAATCCAAACAGAAAAATGAAAATGTCTGAAATAAAGTCTGAAATAAAGATGTCCCACCTGTAATATAATAGTACACAACCTGCAGCAGGCTGAAAAGTACAGCTGCAGAAGCTGAGTAAAACACGTGTGAAATATATCCCTGTTGAAATACTGAAACATGACAGAAGTGAGAGTGTTGGAAAGGATTGTAATAACTACAGGTAAAACATGTCAATAAAGCCTAGACGTAAGTACCATCCTGAATTGTAAAAATAAAACAAGTGAGAGAGTGTGAGAAAGAGTTATGAATCCACCAATAAAGTAGTAATAACTCCTGAATAAAGTATACTGCAGTCAGTACAGAATGAAATGAATGTGACAAGCAGAACCAAACTGCGAAATGTGTTCAAAATGTTCCTGCAGCTGGAATGTATATCCCAAAATCTGGATATGTTGCTCTCAGTCTGCAATATGCAGATAGTATGGTTGTCTGAAATACCAAACATCCACAGTTGTCTATAGCTATATAAAGCAAATGTAGCAGGATGATGTAGCTGAACAGAGCCAGATATGAGCGTGTATGAATAAAATGAAAATGTATATTGATGTAGCAGTAACATTCCTATCACCAACTTGAAGTAGTTATCACATAGGAAACTGTAGGTAGAACTGTAGTGTGTATATATCTGCAGCTATTAGAAATGTACAGCATATGTATTGGTATTTGAAGGTGTTAATTAAATTTTCTTCACCCTACCCTATAACCACATATAATCCATTCCACATGAAATTGGTATGTGCAATCACAATTAACACCCCTGGACATTTGTCCTGTTGGGTCATACATATTTGCATGAACGTTGATGCATCTGCCCTGTTCATACACCCAAATGAGTTTGGTGAGGAGTGTGAGAAAGTATTGTGTTTTTAGAGTAGGAACGAGAGCATATGTGTTCAGTTCTGAATTGATCTGTTATGTAGTTCTTGAACATTTGTGGGCAGATATTATTATAATGTGTGGTGTCTGTATAGGAGAGTGCATAATGTAGTGTTGTGCTTACTTAACGTAATGTAGTGTTATAACTTACTTCATTATATCTCTTGAACTCTTTACAGACTTATACAATACTAAAATCTCCCTTCCTACATAATTCTATGACTAACTTCATTATGTATCTTGAATTCCTTGCAAACCCTTCTTTACCAAAATGAAAGAACAGTAAGCTTGTTTACAATAATGTTTGCCTTCTGCTGTATATATACATACCTCTCAACCACTTAGAGCAAGAAATCTGGACAAAGCCATAAATAAGGGGGACAAAGGCCAAAAAATATGGACATTTTAAATGTTGATCTTACAAACTTAGAAAGTTAATAGAATAACGGATTTTATATTAGCATAAATTCTCTGAAAGGTATGAAGTCTGAAACTCAAATGTCTGCCATTATTTTCTGACTTCAACCCTCAATGATTTTCCAACGATTTGTCAGAAAACTACAAATTTATGAGAAAACAGATCAAAGTATAAGGCAAAAATCTGGACATTCTGCGAAAACATGTACAGCTGAGAGGTATGTATGCATACATTTACTACTGCAAGATTTTACAGCTGGAACAACTGTATAGGCTTATAATTGTTTATGTAGATACTTTACTGCATATACCTGTCTTATAATTATGTTTGTTGTTTCATGTGAAATGTAACTATTGTTTTGTCTGAGAACTGTCTGAAATTCACTTGTTAATATAAATGTAATGTGGTGAAACTTTTCTACCCGGCTTCCACTGCAAATGGGACTTTACCAGTCAACAGAGACAAAAAATAAATGAATTTTACAGAAGCATAGGCCAAAAATGAATTAAAATGATTCTTTAGTAAGTGAGGATATATTAAGCAGATGCTTTCTGAGGTAGAATGCCGTGAGATCAGTACCATAGAGATAATATTTTTCATTTGCATGCATGATATTTAGTAGTGGGCTTACGGGATTAAATCACAAAAGAAAGAAAATGACTCAATGTAGCACCAAGGACCTTTATTCTATACAGATGAAAATATGTGTGCACATCCTGACACTTGAGGTGAAGAAATACAGGAACTTAGTATATGTGAGCAGTGGGAAACCCACAGAGAAACTGAATTAAGTTGCAGTGATGTTGTAATGATTATGGGCAGGATTCACGAAGCCTCCGTGTAAGAGTTACAAGGCTTACACGGAGGCTGCAGTTAAACGGTGTGACGTCAGCATGTCATGCATATGCATGAGGGCATGCTGAATCACACCTAAGGCTTACACGGTCCATGGAAGACAGTAGGCGTGTCCGTGGGCGAGCCCTGCAAGCGGACACGCCCCAGAAGAGTAAAAGTCCGAAAGTAAACCCCATGACAGAGTCCATGGAAATGTGAATAAACACAACACATGCCCCCACAGACTATGAACATAAAATATATAAATGAACATGTTATATATTTTTTTTAAATTGTAAAGATGTTTGCCCGTGAGAGCTCGTTTGCTGAGCGTGCCTGTAACAGCTTAGCCACAGTTAGCAGTCAGTGGAAAAGCATATAAGAACTAAATATGCAAAGTAAGCCAAAAAGCAATAGAGTAGCAGTAGAGACGTCGGCTGAAGAGCAGGCAGTCATGGTGCGAGCCCCCACAACATCAATTTTTATTTTTAGTGAAATAAGCACGAAACAAGTCCCTGACATATATGTACACATATAACATTATATTTTATGTAAAATGTAATGAAATGGGCCATTTATTTTGAAGAAATGTGAGATAACAAAATAATAAAAAATGCCAGATGTGCCTATAGCTGAGCTACAGTTTAACAAGTTGAGTGCATCTCCCCGTAGGTGAGCAGTGGTTTAAGAGGTGTAAAATGAGTGCCCGAAGGTGAGCAGTGGTTTAACAGGTGCAAAATGAGTGCCCGTAGGTGAGCAGTGGTTTAACACGCTGAAACTGTGTGCCCCTAGCTGAGCTGAGCGTAAGATGCGTGCTGATAGCCAAATGAAGCGTAAACCAGCGTAACCCGTTTGCGCGGAGCTGTGCACCGCGCCAACAAGCTAACCGACGGGCAATGTTGAGCAAGCTGTAACAAAACTGTCTTTACACAGACACATCTCCTAGCCTGTGTAGACAGTCAAAATATAAAAAGCAGTGGCCAGGTTCGAACCCATGTTACCATGCACCATAGTCAAGGTACTGAATCACTAAGCCATGACAGCTGTACTTAGAAATGCAGTAATAGCAAATATATAGGAATGAATAGAAAGAAGAGCATGACAAAGCAGGTTTTGTGAAGCTGATACAATTCCAAAATGGCCAATCACAGATAAGTGCGGTAAAAACGGCATATATAAAGCCCCATAGGCGGAGTACACAGCATAACCAATTGTAGAACCAACTTGCAGCCAGAATGTCAGGTGTAGGTGAGGGTAGTTGCTTTTGAGCACAGAGGTGGGGCGTTGAGGAGTCCAAATATATGGTTTGGCTCCTTGTCCACAATCATGGCCCAACTCATGCAGGGCCAGGTCCTGTGGGGAGCATATAGGGCTGAGGTGTGGGACGGTTGGCTCATGATCTTACCAGTGCCACAGGGATACCAAGGTCTGGTGAGCAGGTCCGTCACCACCATGCGGACCTGAAGAGGCGGAAGCAGGACCAACTGAACCATTGGATCCAGGAGGCCCGGCAAATGCCCAACGCCCACTACTGGAGTAAGTTACATCTAATTATTTATGTAAGAAATTAACCTAGCTGATATCATGGAGATGTGTATTCCAATATTACTTTATTTATATTACAGCTGCAGGTGTCCGTTCTGCGAACCGTAGAGCCTATGGCAATAGGCTGGTGCGGTTGCGCCACCAGGCAGGTCAGTAATCCTCTCCCTGTAACTGTAAATAAATATAAAAGTATGACAGTTAGCAAAAGAGTGCAGTGTAGTCACTAAGTAATAAAATGTGCAAGTAACAGTGTAAGAGGGTTTGCAAGTATTGCTTGATTACAAAAGTGTGTTGCAGTCTGTAATCCAAACAGAAAAATGAAAATGTCTGAAATAAAGTCTGAAATAAAGATGTCCCACCTGTAATATAATAGTACACAACCTGCAGCAGGCTGAAAAGTACAGCTGCAGAAGCTGAAATAAAACATGTGTGAAATATATCCCTGTTGAAATACTGAAACATGACAGAAGTGAGAGTGTTGGAAAGGATTGTAATAACTACAGGTAAAACATGTCAATAAAGCCTAGGCGTAAGTACCATCCTGAATTGTAAAAATAAAACAAGTGAGAGAGTGTGAGAAAGAGTTATGAATCCACCAATAAAGTAGTAATAACTCCTGAATAAAGTATACTGCAGTCAGTACAGAATGAAATGAATGTGACAAGCAGAACCAAACTGCGAAATGTGTTCAAAATGTTCCTGCAGCTGGAATGTATATCCCAAAATCTGGATATGTTGCTCTCAGTCTGCAATATGCAGATAGTATGGTTGTCTGAAATACCAAACATCCACAGTTGTCTATAGCTATATAAAGCAAATGTAGCAGGATGATGTAGCTGAACAGAGCCAGATATGAGCGTGTATGAATAAAAATGAAAATGTATATTGATGTAGCAGTAACATTCCTATCACCAACTTGAAGTAGTTATCACATAGGAAACTGTAGGTAGAACTGTAGTGTGTATATATCTGCAGCTATTAGAAATGTACAGCATATGTATTGGTATTTGAAGGTGTTAATTAAATTTTCTTCACCCTACCCTATAACCACATATAATCCATTCCACATGAAATTGGTATGTGCAATCACAATTAACACCCCTGGACATTTGTCCTGTTGGGTCATACATATTTGCATGAACGTTGATGCATCTGCCCTGTTCATACACCCAAACCTGATGGCCTGTTGCCATCAATCAACCCTGCATGTTGTTGGACTATGTATTGCTGTTCAAATTATGCATGTGTTATGCTTGCTGTTCAATGGTTTGAATATCTGGGTGTTTGGTTAATGGGAATACTAATGCATGCTGTTACAACTAATTGTGAATGGTATTGTATGTTACTAACCCAAACTGTCATGACATAATGCAAAACATAGGACAACAGGGAAGGCGGGTTCCAGCAGACACACATCTCCCACCTCAGCTGGCGAGTGCACCTGGCAGTAGTGCCCAGTCCGGACCCTCCTCTGGTGGCCTTGTGCCACCTGCGGGTGGAAGCGCTGCAGGGGATGGGGCTCGTCCCCCCTCTGCAAGTGTGGCCGGAGGAGAACCACCACTCACCCTCCATAGCGTCCAGACTGTGGTGCATAGGGAGATCCAGGAAGCTGTTCTTGGGCCCCTACGCCAGCTTGAGGCACAGGTGGCCCAACTAATGGGCATGCCTGCTGCCCGGCCTACACAGCCTCCAGCACAGCCCCGTTCTGGGCAGTGAAGGCACAGTGGCAACTGCCCATGGGTGGGGATATCAGTTCCACTGTTGCCATCTGTGGGCTCATGGGCTCTAGATATCCAAACATCCGTCCCCGTCAATTGTGCAACCCCCCCACACGTGTCATACACCGCCCCTGTATGCGTCTTGTTTGTCTTGTCTGTTGACCTACTCAACCTACCTCCCCAGCTATACTGACTTCCTTTACCTGACATACCACTCTCACCTGAAAAAAAAAAAAAAAAAAAAAAGGGCACTCTGTACCCACAAAAAATTACGCCCCATACATAGCTGCCCATTTCGCACATGTCTGCTGGACATGGAAACTGTCAATTACAACTGGCTGTACAACAAGTATTATTGTTGTCCTTACACCTCTCTCAGGGGTGGAAGGTTTCAAATGTCATACCAAATTACAAACATATGCACAGCTGTTGCTGATGAAGAAATGGGCAGCTATGGGCCTTACCTACATCCCTCCTGCAAAACCTAAGCTTGTTTCCCTACTGTCTTACCCTCTTTGTGACCCCTTTTTCACCACTTTCCTGTCTCCCCATTTTCATTTCTTTCAAAGAAAATAGCGCGGGTGTGCGCAAGAGTAAGCACTTTTAAGCAGTTGTAAGCGGGTGTGCGTGGAGCTGAATGCCAGTGCGCATGCGGGAGCTCCACGCAAACCAGCGCTAACCCGGTTACAACTGCTTAAAAGTGCCTTGGTCACTCTGAATGACAGGTCCTGTAGTCTGTTCAAAAGCAAAATAAAATCCCACTGTCAGTCCCGAACCCAGGACCTTGGAAACAGTAGTCTGCATGACTTACCACTAAGCCATGACTGTTATATAAGAACATTGTGCTACAATAAATATATCATGTAATAGTAGGAATGAATGTAAAGGGAATATAGGATGTGTAGTACACAAAGCATGTCATGTATATTTACTGTCAAATCTAGTGGATTTCTATAATAGTAGTGTGCGAACAGAAACAGTTGGTAGCTAGTAGGTAATAATGTCACTGTAGCACCTTGCAAGCCACACACATACTCACAGCAGGATAATCACTGCCCATACCCCACAACCTCTTACAGGAACACATCTGGACCAAGTAATAAAATATGTGGAGCAAAGGGCCAAAAACAGGGACACATTCCAAATAATGTTACAACAAACTTAGACAATTCAGAGAGTAACAGGTTCTGCATTTTGTTGGATGTTTGGAAGGGTATGAAGTCTGAAACTTAAATGTTTGTCACTATAGTCTGACTTGAGCCCAGAGTGATTTGCCAGAAAGAGCTGTTCATGAGATATTGACCAAAATATGAGGCAGAAATGTGGACAACCTGCAAATATCTGTACACTTGAGAGGTCTGACACTGCCATATTTGAATAGTTAAGAGCCTAGACATAGCAACAGTGACTGAGTTACAGGGATGCCCCACAGACTCCATGTGAAATGTACAAACAGTAGGCAGAAAGGTGTTACAACACATGCAATGGTAACTATGAAGTCCTGAAAGTATGCACCACTTGCATGGCAGAAATAGTGTAGTAATACATATGTTCATGCTATCCCACAGTCACAACTGCAGAATACCAAACAATTTAATGGGTGTACCCCACTGATATGTACCATTCCATGAGGCAGATAAAAGATGCACCTGAGAGTCTCTGGGGCCTGCTTAGCAGCATACTCAAATACCCTAATAGATGTCAAGGCCCACACCATGGCCAGACCACACTGCATGCAGTAACACTTTAGCAGATATAGCAAGCATTCCAAGGTGTGAATGTACATGGAAAATAGGAAAGCCACAGCAACACACTACAGTCAAGACACCTAGCAGGCATACAAGTAGTGAATGTAAAGGGCAAATATTGAAGCCATAGCAACAAAGTGCAAGAGCCACTGCTATACACCAGTTACACCACATGTCCCACAGGAAAGCACACACACACACATTAACAGTAGTAGTAGTCTTAGGTGTCAGTGTACATACACACTTAGTACAGGAAACTGGAGAAATGAATGGAGAAATGTTAATCTACAACACAGCCGGAAATATGAGAGAGATACTAACCTTTACACTCACAGAACAGTGTCCACAGCATACCAGCATGGTCCCTGCCCTTAAAATCTGAAAGGGCTACGCCTATCTCACATACCTCTTTATAGCACTGTCCTGAAATCACAGTGAGAACTGCAATCAGTACACAACTGGCTGCATGCAATTAGCAAATGCTGGCTAACAATTGGTGCAGAGGCCATCACATGGACATATGCAGATACCTACAAAAGCATGCTGTACTCCCAGTCCACACATGCAATACTTTCATTGCACCCTGTGGAGGTAGGAAGAGACAGAGAGAGAGAGACAGAGACAGAGAAAAAAAAATTAAACATACACAAACAAAACCGGTCAGCAACAACCACTTGAAAGCTGACAACTGGCAAGTGGAGCAGCAGGACACAAAACCAGATGGCAACACAAGCAGCTGTGACAAACACAGGTAATGTAAAGTAATACTATAAAAGTCTACATACTGTGAACCCTCCATATGTGTCATTGGTCTGTATCCATATGTATATGAAGATGTGCAAAGGGCAGGGGACATACAGCAACTATCAGTGAAGGCTGTACATACATATGTATGTGAGAGCATCTATGTGCACATATCAATGTAGGTTGAATGTAGGTTGTAGTGCAATGTACAAAGTAGGTTTCACAGTTATGTATGTTTAGCAGTATGTTAGTGTGTGTATACAGTTTTGTAAACAAACATGTTGATATACCTATCTATCATATGGATACGTATGTATGTCAATATATGTATGTATGTGTATATATATATATATATATATATATATATATATATATATATATATATATATATATATATATATATATATATATATATATATATGCATATATGTATACATACATAGGGAGAGATGTAGGAATACATAGACAGATGTAGATAGAATATGTACAAACATATATATGAAATACACACATACAGATATAGATATATGTAGATACATATACATAGACAGACAGATCTGACTATCTACAGGTATGACTGTATATGATCGATCTCACACTCCCCTGTCCCACCCCTCTGTCACTCTCACCCCGTCTCTGTCACACACCCCCTCTCTCCATATCTATAGCAATATATGTACATCAATATATATATATATATATGTGTGTATATGTATACAGACATATATATATATATATATATATATATATATATATATATATATATATATATATACATACATATAGATATATATATATATATATATATATATATATATATATATATATAGAGAGAGAGAGAGAGATGTATATATATATATTCTGAGTGAGGCACATATGTACAGATGTATTGCAACAGGTGCCTGGTGACAAAGGCATGGAGTGAACACCAGTGTCAAAACTGGAGTACCATACCCCATTTCAAATCACCTACACCAGTAACCACCAGATATGTGATTGGCTGCCCACCACTGCATGTGTCATTCACAGTGGCGCACTATTCCTGGAATACCTGCACATGGTATGTGTCAGCAGACATGGTGTGTCAGCTATGGACATGTAAGTCAGTGTACCCCTCCACACCACATAATAGCTGCCACGGTATGTACCTCACATGACAGCTACAGATATGGAGAAGGACACAGTGACATGTACAACACTGTGACAATGCACTCAAACACATTACCAATGCACAGTGACTGACAACACCACAGAGTACACACATACTACCCACATAGAGGTTACAACTCCTGGATTTACATACTTAAGTCACACCCATGACAGATGTCCAACAACCATAGTAACACCTCACACCATCCACAACCTAAATGACTGCTGTGTGTCGTCCGTGACACTGCAATAGAGAGCACATGGTGGAGGTACAGGTTCCTACCCACAGATAAGACATACCCTGCAATAAACCACACAGCGTTAAGAAGCAAGACTCCCCATGAGTACATGTCACACATACCCCTGCTGAATGTTAGTCAGATAGGTAATATGCCATATGAGTCACCCTGTGTAACTGTTTGACAGCAGCAGGTACCATCACATCACATGTGTCACAATGGTCAGGGTAGCAGAACAGTATGCTGCTGTAGTCCCAGGGGCAATAGCATATTGTATTGTATTGTATTGTAATGTATTGTATTGTGTTGTATTGTATTGGTATGTAGAGGTGCCTCCTTCGTGTAGTGGAACCACTGCTGCTGTGCGCCAGTGTACAGGTACATATCCTGTAGTCAGGCTAGTGTTACATAGCACTTCTATATGTGTGTTTAGCTCCTCTTGGAGTTCATGTAGCATGCAACCGGGGTACCATCAGGTCCCATTCATGTTGTGTATCCTGCTTTCCTGACGGGGGCTCTCACCTGGACATCTGTGATGACAGGGAGGTTACAGTCAGCTGGGATAACTATGTCTTATTTTGGGGGAGAGGGAGGGGGGAAACCTGCACTGAACCTGTCTGCCACAATGTTGCCAATATCTGTGGGTTCAGGGAATTATTTGTTGTTGTGTACTAACTATGAGCATAGTGGAGGGTTTCTGACCAGGTTGCTAACATAACTGAAGAAGGCCTTGTGGTTATCTGTAGTGTCCCTGTTGATTTCCCTCTCAAAGTTGCCCACGGATGTTTGTATGTGAGAACATAGCTCCTTACTAGTGCTGATCAGACATGCCTTCCCTTTATGGAATTATGCTCTGTCTTGCAGTAGCTTCCATCTTTTGTTATACAATCTGTCTATGGCTGGGGTCCACCAGACAGGATGCTGTCCCTTTGTGGAGAGTGTCTTGGTCTTATATGGGATTGCATGATCCATGCATTCTTGGAGATGTCCGTAGAAATAATTTGTGAAGGGGTCAGCATTGTGGGTTGTGTCTTCCACTGGCCCAGTGGGCTGAAAGGATACCATGTCACTGTTAGAAAGTATAAAGTTTGCATTTGAAATGTTATTCACTATAGTCGTTTGTGCTGGTGGTGGAGGTGGGATATGTATATACAGGGCAATTAGTTTGTGGTCAGCTCACAGTAATTGATGATGTACCCCATACAGTACCTTGATACAAACCCCCAGAGTGAGGAGGTGCTTTGGACTTGAATCAGTGTTCTGACTGCTGGGGTTTGGTAGTATGTCGTATGGAGTGTGACAGATACTGTTGCACACTTGTTGGCTGAGCACTGATACCTGGCCATTTACATGTGTATCCACCAATAGACAGACAGATGCTATATATGTGAGATATGTTGTATCACAACAGTTGAGTAGCATGTGTAGTATGTGTGCCAAATTCTGCTGACATATTTTGCTGATATCATGTTATTTCCTTTTTCAGGACCATGGCTCACCAGCACAATCTAGCTTACTCAGCAGCTGAGGATGAGGACATACACCAGAGCCTGGTGAGGGATTATGCAATACTCTTTTCCCGCACCAGCCAGAATCAGCAGGAGAGGGCTGCACTGTGGCAAGACCTGGTCCGTCGGGTAAATGACATAGGCACACATAATAGGACATATGAGCAGGTACGACATCACTGCAGTGATTTAATCAGAAATGTCCGTCAGCGTGGATGAGATATCCACAGGCAACAGGTTGCCACAGGTGGTGGGGTTGCTACACATCCCCCACTCACCAGACTGGAGGGACTACTCATAAGTGTTGTGGCTCCAGCCGGCCAACAACAACAACAGCAGCAGACATGCATTATGATGGAGGCTGGAGCCACGCAGCAGCAAGACTACGAGCGTGCAGGTAATATGCCATATGTATAGTTGACTGTTGTGTACACTGGTAGTTAATGCATGTGTGAGGTGTGTCCTTAGTTTGTAGCTGTCATCATAGTATTTAATGTGCAAGTGTGATATTCTCAATATCAGCAGCTGACCTGTGAAAGGCGACTGTTGTACTACTGACCTGTATCATACTCAGTAACAATGGCACAGTTGTGCCCACTGACATTAGTTTCCTCACTTCTGCAGGTCCCTCCGGTGTAACAGCAATGCAGCCTATCCATGCTGGTGAGTGTGTATTAACAATACCTTTAACAGTCTTGACAGTAATATTAATATTAGGCTCACTGAGTAGTGCTCTGTGTATGCATGCAGGTGTGTCTGTGTCTGTGTGTTGATATCTCGCATACTGAGTAGTTTGCAACTGTGTGCATGTGTGCACGTGTGCACGTGTGCATGTGTGCACCTGTGCATGTGTACACCTGTGCATGTGTGCATGTGTGCATGTGTGCACCTGTGCACGTGTGCATGTGTGGACCTGTGCATGTGTGGATGTGTGCATCACTGGTAATATTGTGTAGACATTGTAAACTGTGTTTCCTGTTTCCCTCCCACAGGTTCTGGTGCTGCTCTGGTATCATGCAGCAGGGAACCTGAATCAGGTGCCATGGGTACTGATAATGATGACATCTGTGTAATGGCACAGGAAGGTATGCCAGGGTCCGTCATTGGTCAGCCAACTGACAGTACACAGCTGTCAACCCCATCAATGCGCACAGTTATCCTGCCAATACACCCTTTGTCACCAATGTCCCTAGGTGATGGACAGGATACAGTGGGCATTGACCAGAGTAATGTGGTATCTGTGGCACATGCATCCCCACACAGCAGCCATGGGCATGGCCCTGAGATGGTACCACACAGACAGATGTCCAGGGGTTCTCGTGGGAGCATCCGTGGGTGTACTGCCCCTGTCAGACATGCCCACAGAGGTCTTACAACCTCAGCTATGTTTTGGGCTGTCATGCAGGCACAGTCACATATGGAACAGTACACCAGACAGGGTCTGAGGGAGCTGACAGCATGTCGCACAGCCATGACTGACAGTATGCGTGACATTGCAGCTGCCATCCGTAATTTCACCGATGTCATAGACAGACGTTGTGGGGACATATTAGACTGGTTCCACAACTACATGTCCATGAGCCAGGGCGATGGTGGACGGTTGAGGCAATGCTGGGTCTGTGCTGTCATCAGACCGCCCCAGGAGACCACGTGCACGTGGCTCTGGCCAGGCCCGACAGGGATCTTTGTCCAGTCAATGAACACCTGCTTCTGATGACAGTACCCAGTCTGGGTTGGTACCGGATACGGTCCGTAGCACCCCTGCAAGGCATAGGTACCGTGTCTGTGGCCAGGGACACTGATCTGTATGACCTGGCAGGTACAGTCTGTGGCTGTCCACAAACACCAGTATATGGCAGCCATGAGGTGGAACTGTGTGCATCCATACACGCATGCGAATTGACAACACCTAGGGCTACCGCATACACACACTGCATCAACATTGCCCCACCTTGTACTGCTGTCCCTCACCAACACACATACACATACATGTCAATTGGTGGTATTGGTGGCTGACTCATACCAAGTTCACACCCTGTGCATATGATGAAACTGTGCCACCTCCTGCAATCTGTAACATCAGTGCAGGTACAGGTTAACATGTTGCTGATGCACAGGGTGACTACATAGACGTGTAGTAATAGTATCATGTTGTTAACAGTACTGTGTGATGATATAATTGTGGGTATATCCCAGCATGCCTGATGCAGTAATGGTATGATTGTCATGTACTGTTGTCTACACCCATGGTAAGTACCATAGTGTATCATCTGCACATGTTGGCATACTGGTGGTAAGGATGTCAACAGAAGGCTACATACATAGGTAGCACAGGGGATAAGGTAATGAAAGTATTGATACGCAATGATGGACATGTAAACTGCAAGTGGCATGTTGCCCACACTGGACTCTGCAATGCGGATGTTTGAGGATGTTGATATGTGTGCAGTGCTACACGACTGGTACAGGACACACAGGAGCACCCTAGCACTGCAAGCTCACATCTCATACCATGCTAGACAGCCCCAACACACAAAACTAACTGTCACAGGAGGGAGAGTCCCCATACATGTCAGGGATACTGTGGTGGCAGGCCAGGTAGCATACATCCTACTAAGTATGGAACCACTGAGTGAAGGCTCAGTGTCTGTTATTTGACATGTGTATTACTGCAGGTATGAGCACCTGGGTTTCCATCCAGTTATTGTACATCCTGACGGTACATGGTCTGTACACTTGTGTGCGCTGAGACTGGACCCTAGCCATCTGACCTGTGTATTTCCATGTACATGTGTATAGTGCCTGCATATTTGCACTGTTACCTACTGGAAGTGGTACAGCTTGTTTGTTGTACAATGGACTACATGCAGCCCTGCTTACTGTAGCTTTGTTTGCATGCATGTTTGCTTGCAGTTACCCTGGAACACTGATCCCACCTGCAATGCAGAGTTACAGAGCTTCTGTGGACTCCTAGTGACATCTGCATAGCTTACTATATGTATGTCCATGCCTCACTTGACAGAACATCACTGTTTGTCCTGTTCACATGTACGTTGCCTGTGACACATTGCATATGACTTACCTGGCATTTGTCCACGTGAGCAGTCATATATGCCAGTGCTAACTAATCACAGACACTACACCCTCACATACTCACCTTCTGTTGAACCACCTGCTTCACTACGGACGGCTTGCACCTGTCACCCCTGGGCTTTCGGATCTTGGCAAAGGCTCTTGCTACCCCCATAGTGGCTTTTTTAGGCAAGGCTCAAAGGACAAACCCACCTCCATAGGTATCACAAGGGATTAGAATAAGAGTAATGCTACTCAACGCCAGAAGTCTAAACCTCAAGATGCACGCACTTGAAACTCTCCTTAGCATGGAGAACATCGATATCTGTGCAGTAACAGATACCTGGTTCAGGGCTACCGAGAGCACCCCAGCACTACCAGGTTATACCTCATACCATGCATTTCGGCCCCAAAACTTGGACCGAACCACAAAAGGAGGGGGAGTATCGATATTCATCAAAGATACCCACACCTCCAGGTTGGTGGCAAAGCACGAAGCATCAGAGACTATCCATGTGCAACTAACAGTGGGTAAAACTAACTTCCAGGTTATAGCCTGCTACAGACCACCCTCCCAAACCCAGGAACCCCACTCGGCCTTCCTGAGAACACTGGAAAATATGAAGGTCTCTCCAAACACCATTATATTTGGTGACTTCAACTACCCAAACATAGACTGGGAGCATTACTCCAGCTCCAACACCCTAGCCCAAAGGTTCCTAGAATTTATAAACTCAAATGCTATGGAACAACTTGTTACCACTCCCACAAGAGGGGAAAACATACTGGACCTGATCATCACCAACATGGGGACTCTCTGCTCCAGACCAGATGTGTATCCCTCACTGGTAAGATCAGACCATGAACTAATCTCACTGGATATTCACATCCCAACCCCACCCCCTGCCCAGAAAACCACAGTGAAGACCTTCTCTAAAGCAAATTCACACTCCCCAAAACCGAGGTGGAATCCTTCAAAGCCCCCGGGCCTGTGGAAAATACGGCCCAGACTGCAGAATCCTCTATAAACGCATTCTATGGACACCTTCAGGAATGCATGGATCATGCGATCCCAAATAAAACCAAGACCCAATCCTCCAAAGGCAGACGTCCTGTCTGGTGGACCCCAGCCATAAACAAACTATACAATAGAAGGAGGAAGCTACTAAATGATAGAGCAAAATCCCAAAAAGGGAAGGCATCACTGATCAGTATTAGCAAAAAACTACGGGCACTCATAAAATTGTCTAAGGCCAGCTTCGAGAGGAAATTGCACAGAACACTAAGGATAATCACAAGTCTTTCTTTAGTTATGTTAGGAACCTGGGTGGTAATTCCCAGATATGCTCAGAATTAGTCCAAAATGACAAAAGAAACACCGAACCCACAGACATTGCCAACATCCTAGCTGACAGGTTCAGAGCAAACTTCTCCACCCCCTCCACACCAAAAGGGCAAATATCTATCCCAGCAGAGTGCTGCCCCCCTGACATCTCAGATGATCAGTTAAGAGCCGCCCTCTCCAAAGCAAAAAACACAGCATCAATGGGACCAGACAGTGTCCTGGGCTGTGTCCTACATGAACTCCAAGAAGAGCTAAACCCAAACATAAAACTACTGTTCAATCTCAGCCTTACTACAGGATATGTGCCCAAAGAGTGGCATACAGCAACAGTGGTCCCTCTCCATAAAGGTGGTGCCTCAACGGATCCTGGAAACTATCGCCCCATAGGTCTGACTAGCTTGGTCTGCAAAGCTATGGAAAGGATCATCATGGACCTCATAAATAAAGATATTGGGGACCTACAGACACTGGATCCTACCCAGTTCGGCTTTGTTAAGGGCAGATCCTGCCTCTTAAACCTGGTTGATTTCTTTGAAACAGTCACCAAGGCCATTGATGAGGGGAAGGTGGTCCACACAGCCTACCTGGATCTCGCAAAAGCCTTCAATACAATACCCCACTCGGGCATTATAGAGAAGCTCACCAGCTTAAATATAAACCCCTAATGTCACTAGATGGATTGCAAACTGGCTCAAGGACAGAACCCACATGGTTAGAATTGCTGGAGCCATGTCAGACTCCAAACCAGTTACAAGTTGTGTCCCACAAGGCTCAGTCCTGGGACATCTCTTGTTCGGTATATATTTCTCGGAGGTACAGGCCAACACGGAAGGACTGTGGCTGACCAAGTTCGCAGATGACTGCAAACTGGCTGCCATAATCGACTCTCCAGCTGACACAAGCATCCTCCAAAAGGGCCTCATAAAAACAGACAACTGGTGCCAGAGCCATGGCCTCAAGCTAAATGCCGAACAGTGTATAGTCATCCCCTTTGGCAAAAACAAAGTGCCCACAAATTACCACATAGGTGGTAATCCATTAAGTACAGAAGAAGTAATTAGGGACCTGGGGACCCAAGTTGATAGCAATCTCTCATTTGACAACCACATGTTCAAAGTGGTTAGAAAAACATTTTATATAGCCCACCTCATCATGAAGGGATTCACATCTAAATCAGGGGAGGTCATTGTGCCTCTTTACTCATCCCTCAGCAGGCCCATAATTGAGTACAATGCCCCTGTTGGGATGTACCTTACCAGACACCTGCAGCAACTGGAAAGACCCCAAAAGTACATCACCAAGAGGATCAAAGGGCTCAAACAGATGCCATATGCTGCCCGGTTAAAGAAACTCCAGCTCTACTCAGTGACATACCGCCTGTTCAGAGGCGATCTGTGCCCGACGTATAAAGCCATTTCCAACCCGGAATTAATGGACATGCTGCACCTCAGAATATCCAAATCCCATCGAGCTATGCGCTCGAGAGACTTGAACCTCAGCACTGAAATAAATAGGACATGCTGGAGGGACAGATTCATAACCCAGAGGCTCCCTTCACTCTTGAATACAATCCCAGTCCAGGTTAGGCAGAGTCCCTCATTGACTCTCTTCAAAAGGAATCTTGATGAGTGGATGGGAGATCATAGGTTTACCCCAGGTATCACTTCTGTGTCACTGTTAGACAGAGGCACAGTATACTAACCTCGGAAAAGGGCATAGCAAAATAAATTTAAAATGGGTGGCGAAAGCCAAACACATTCTGGCTAGGCTTATAAATGCCCTAGGGCAGATAGGTTCATAGGTTCATACTAGGCTATGTACCTTGTTCCCCATTGGCCCTATGTGCTGTTAATCACCATGGCAATCACAATACTATGGTAGCATGTGCAAAGGTCACTTGTCAGTCACCTCTATGGTACAGTTGTGGAATATGTGGGTCATGTGGCAATGTCACAGCTGCCACATGTATACAGTCAACCCTCTCCCCTACACATGGACGTACAACACATGTATGAGATGCAACCACATAGCCAAACTGGGGACTAAGCACTCCGAACCCAGTACTGGCATAACCTGTCAGGTGGCATGAAATACTACAGTGACTACAATACCAGTCTGATGTAGACCTACACTGACAGCAATCCAAACACGTGAACACACTGGGCCATTTGTGGTGCCTCAGAATAGCATCCTGCCTGAGCAGCAGACACCTCTGCAGCTGGCACACAGGCATACGTTAAGCCAGAACACAGCACATGCAACACATAGCACACAAATCCTGTGTGCCAAACAGTCACAGCCTGTACGGCTAGACAACACACCTGCTACAATTGTGTTAGGTACCTTTATTGTCCGGTACAGTGAGGTCCCGCTCACAAGGCTGGACAAGGTGAAGGTCACAGTGATATGCCCGTGGGGCACTATGGTCCACCACATAACACAAGCATACAGGTCAGTCAGGGGCATGGACACATATGACTCAGTCATTGTCCATGCCACTATGGCTGACCTGTGATGTACCTCCCTGGACTACATGATAGGGAACATGGAAGGGCTCTCTGAGCATGTGGCACAGGCTGGTATGACCCTGACCTTGGTTGGCATCATACCCTCACCAGGAATGCTGACGTATTACTGAATGCTGATGAATTACTGTAGCTACAACACCCTAGCTGAAAGGTTCCTAGCATGTAGTCACTGCATTGCTATGGAACAACTTATCACTCCCACAACAGGTGAAAACATGCAGCACCTGTTCATCAACAACATGTAGACTATATGCCCCAGGCCACGTGTGTATCCTTCACTGCTAGGATGATACCATATACATCTCACACTGTATATACACATACCACATGCAGCACCCGCACAGAAGACCGCAGTCATAATGTTATCCAGTGCAAATACCATGTATTCACATGTGGCAGGCGTCAGACATGGGAACTATTGAAGGTCACAGGTACATATGTGTATTTGGCACACACATACATCACCTGTGTCCATTGCCATTACTGGTTTAATCAATGTCATGCATTATTGTGAACAACAACCCACACACATGGGCATTCTGTGTGACAAAAGCACACGTGGCATGTGTGGAATTCAAAGCCATAACTAACTGTGCTATGACAGTAGTGAGAGATGCAGTAGCAGAGTGTGCTATTTGCATTACTGGGAGATTTGGCCTCTTCCGCTGTACTTGTAGGGTGCTGACATCATCTCTGTGTAGAGATTGGAATATGCAGCAGCTGGTGTGTTGTACTGGTTGGCAAAAGGGTCAGTTCTCTCACACACCCTACTTCCACCCCCTCCCTCACACACACTTGCCATTTGCAGGTTTCAAACCCCTATCTAACTATGTTATGATACTCAAGACGGACGCATTAGCAGAGCGCGCTATTCGCATTACTGGGAGGTTTCTCTTCTCCTGCTGTACTTATAGGGTGCTGACATCATCAGTGTTTAGAAAGGGGAATGTGCATCCTGTCGTGTGTTCTCCTAGTTGCCAAAAGGGACATTTCCCTCACACAGAATTGCACACACACTAACCCCCCTCACCCAAACACACACACTTGCCATTTGCAGGATTCAAACCCCTACCTAACTATGTTATGGAACACAAGACGGACGCATTAGCAGAGCGCGCTATTCGCATTACTGGGAGGTTTTCCTTCTCCTGCTGTACTTATAGGGTGCTGACATCATCACTGTTTAGAAAGGGGAATGTGCATCCTGTAGTGTGTTTTCCCAGTTGCCAAAAGGGACATTTCCCTCACACAGACTTGCACACACACCAACCCTGCTCACCCACACACACACACACACACACACACTGAGCATTTGCAGAATTCAAACTCCTACCTAACTATATTATGACACTTGAGGGAGACGCATTAGCAGAGCGCACTATCCGAATTACTGGGCATCTGTTCTGCACCTGCAGTATTTATAGGGTGCTGACATCATTATTTCTACAGAGGTATGTACATCTAGTACTACCTGTCAGGTGGGGGATAGCATATATATGCATTTGCAGCCACCTACTTCAGGGTCAGATATGCACATCGCACTGGCAGGTTATGTTCTATACCATGCTTCGTGACCACAGGACCTGTAACACACGACACAACCAGTTCGGACCATCCCTCCCACATCCAGGAGACACACTTTGCTTCCCTGGGAACAGTGCCAAGATATGCAGGTGTTCACATACACCATTCCAGTTGTTAACGTCGGGTACAGGTATGTTGTGTGTGGGAACTACTCAGGCCTTTACAACATTACCCTACAGCCACTACAATTTGTGAGTCCATGTGCTATGGCAGGTCCACTCACCACAGCCACAAGGGGGAATACATATTGCACCTGACCATCTGCAACATGGGTACTCACTGTTCCAGACCAGAGGTAGACCATCATTGTTGATATCTGGCCATACCCACCTTTCCCTGGACATCCATATCCCATCCCCATCCCCAGGCAAGGTTGTCACTGCAAACAAAGTGTATTTATCAAAAGCAGACTTTACACTTGTGAAGACTAGGGTGGAACACTTCAAAGGACCCATGCTGGGGGAGTATACAGGCCACTCTGCATAATCCTTGACAATTGCATTCTATGAGCATGTGGAAGGTTTGCATTGATCATGCTATCCCAAATATACCCATGACTGCTCCACAACAGGACACCTGTCAGGTGTACACCAGCCATATATGAGCTGTCCAACAGACAGAGTGAGCTAATACATTGCAGAGCAGTAGCCCACAGAGGGAGGACATCTCTGAACAGTACTGGCACGACACTTCAATCCCTCATAATCATCACGACAAAGTGTTGACAGTGAAATTGTCCAGACAATGCAGATAAGGCTCCCCTCAGTCTGTTATTGATGCCCACTTACTGTTAGTGGTCTTGAGCAACCCTTTTCCAGCACACACCAACAACATGGAAGTGGCTTAGCAAATTCAACCCCTGGGATCTCCACTGTGTCCCTGCTTGACAGAGGCACAGCACACTAGCCTCACACGGTGCCTTATGTGACCTACTTTACAGTGGCACAGTAGCCTACTGTACTGGGGAGGCAGACGCCAAGCACACTCTGGCTAAGCTGTCATTCCCTAGGGCAAACAGCCAAGTGTTGACCTCTACACCCATATGAATAATTGTCAGATGCACAATATTTGTTGCTGATAGACTGTTTGCAGGTCTTTATTGCCATAGCATTCCCTGTTTCTATGAACAACTTGTGTATCTGTGGAAGATGTTTGAATATGGGAGGGATCCACTATATCACGTATGTCTCTGTAGTCATTTAACTGTGTGCACTGGGCAGATTTCTGTAATGTGGTTGGTTCCTGGAATAACACGTACAAATACCAGATATGTATGGCCAACTGCTAAACTGAGATTTGGCCTAAGTGTGTGAGCATGCCCAGTTCAGGCTTCCCATGGCATGTTGTCTGACATATGTCTCATTTCTCTAAGTGTGCGAGCATGCCCAGTGTGAGCTTTCCATATGTTGAACTCTGCAGCCCACCACATTTGTGGATGAGTGTGAACTTCAACAATATCTCACATTTATGGTTGTGTGTTGTGTGTCATGTTGTGTAGTTACTGTCCAACTGCTTTGTGTCTGAACACAACAGGGATTATACTCTGCCTGCAGGGTTTGCATGGGATACTTTGCATACAGTTGTCAACATCCTTTCATACTGACCTAACACTGTAGTACCGTATAGTGTACTGGTTCAGTACTTTCACTGTGGTGGACAGTATCCTGGCCTTTAGTCCTATCACTGCTTTACATTTTCATAGTGAGCACAACAGCCTGGTTAGGGGCCAGTTGTGCACATCTGACCATGTTGCATTATGTTCAGATATGAACTACTTAAACCAGGCTTGTCCAACATTGGTAGTGTATTCCACAACATAGGTGTACATTGGCAAACACTAGCGATGTGCCCTAGGCCATTTCTAATGCTAGTCGGAGAGTGTGTTTGTCCTTGACACACATTGTAAGTGGAGTTTGCCATGACATATGTCATGGTTGGTATACTGTGCCTCCGTCTACCGTGACATAACAGTGATACCCAGGGTAAACCTACCATCTCCCATCCACTCATCAAGATTCCTCTTGAGGAGAGTCGATGAGTGACTCTCTGGCTAACCTGTACTGAGAGTTTACTCATGAGTAGGGGTGGCTTCTGTGTTATGGATCATTCAGTACAGCTTGTCCTATGTATGTCAGTGCTGGGGTTCAGGTCTCTCATGTGCATAGCTCACTGCCATTCAGATTGTACAAGGTGCAGCATGTTCATTGATTCCACCTTGGACATGGCTTTATACATCAGGCACAGCTTGCCTCTGGGTGGGCAGTATGGCAGTGTGTGGAGCTGCAGTTTGTTTAATCAGGCAACACATGGCATCTGTTCAAGCTCTTTGATACTCCTGGTGAGGTACTTTTGGGGACTTTACAGTTGATGGAGGTGTCTGCTGAGGTACATCCCACAGGGGCTATTGTAGTCAATTGTAACGCTGATGAAGGATGACTGCAGAGCCACAATGACCTCCCCTTATCTAGATCTGACAACCTTCATGATAGGTGGGTATACGGTATGTTTCTGTATCCACTACAGCCACATGTTTGTCCAATGCAGGATATCTCTCATCTTGTGTCCCCAGGTCTCTCATTACATGTTAAGTACTTAATGGGTTAACACCTATGTGGTAATTGGTGGGCACTTACTGTACATCCACAGGGGTTGACTATACACTTTTCTGCAATTAGCTTGCTGACATGGCTATGGCACCAGTTGTCTGTTTCTATGTGGCCCTTTTGTGGGATGCTTGTGTCAGCTGGAGGGTCAGATATGGTGGCCAGTTTGTAGTCCTCTGCAAACATGTTCAGACACAGTCCTTCCATGTTGGCCTGTACCTATGGGACATATATACCAAATGAGGGAGGTCCCAGGACCAAGCCTTGTGGGATGCCAGTTATATCTGGTTTGTAGTCTGACATGGCTGCAGCATGTCTGACCATGTCAGTTCTGCCCTTGGTCTGGTTTGCAACCCCTCTACTGACATAGGGGTTTATATTTAAGCTGGTGAGCCTATCTATAATGAACACGTGGGGTATTGTATGGAAGCCTTTGCAAGGTCCAGCTACGCTGTGTGGACCACATTGCCCTCATCAATGACCTTAATGACTGTTTCAAATGAGTCAAACATGTTTAAGGGGCAGCAGCTGCACTTAAGAAAGCCACACTGGGTAGGGTCCGGTGTCAGTAGGTCCCCAATATCTTTATGTCTGCGGTACATGCTGATCCTTTCCATAGCTGTGCAGACCAAGCGTGTCAGGATTCTGGGGTGGTAGTTTGCAGTATCCATTCAGGTAACACCTTTGTTGAGAAGGACCACTGTTGTTGTACACTGCTCTTTGGGTACATATCCTGTGGTAAGGCTGACATTGAGCAGTAGTGTGATTTGGCATTCCATTCTTCTTGGAGTCCATGTTGGACTCAGCCCAGGACACCATCTCCTACCATTGCTGCTGTGTGTTTTGCTTTGTAGATGCTGGCTGTTACCTCAGCATCTGCAATGTCAGGGGGCCAGCAGTCTGCTGGGATAGATATTTTGCATTCTGGGGGGGGGTTGCACTGCACCTGTCAGGTTGTATGTTGGCAATATGTGTGTGTGTGTTTGGTATGTTGTTTGTAATATTTGATGATTCAGAGCATATCCGTGAATTCCCAACAAGGTTGAGAAAGCCTTGTGATTATTCTTAGTGTCCTGTACAATTTGTATCTTCATAGGTTCATAGGTTCGTACTAGGCTATCCACCCTAGGGCATTTATAAGCCTAGCCAGAGTGTGTGTGGCTTTCGCCACCCCTTGCTATGTGAATATTATGGCCATTTATGATTTACTTTACTGTGCCTCTGTCTGGACGTGACACAGTGAAGACCCCCAGTGTACATCTACGATCATCCATCCACTTGGCAAGATTCCTGTTGAAGAGTGTCAGTGAGGGGCTCTGCCTAACATGGAGTGGGATTCTGTTCCAGGGTATAGGGAGCCTCTGGGTTATGTATCTGTCCCTCCAGCACATCCTATTTCATTATGTGTTGAGGTTGACATCTCTCACTCTCACAGCTCCGATGGCTTTGGGTTTTCTGGGGTGGAGCATGTCCATTACTCCTGTGTTGGACATGGCCTTGTACAACAGGCATACAACACCTCTGTGTAGGCAGTATGTGACTGCATTCAGCTGGGGTGTCTACAGCCAGGCAGCCTTTGACATATATTTGAGACCCTTTATCCTCTTGGTGAGGTACCTTTGAGGTCTTTCTAACTGCTGCAGGTGTCAGGTAAGGTACATCCCAAATGAGGCATTGTACTAGATTATGGGTCTGATAAGAGAACAGTATAGGGGCACAATGACCTCTGTTGACGTAGATGTGAATCCTTTCATGATACGGTGTCCAATATAGACAGTCTTCCTAGCCACATTGGCAATGTGAGTGTCACATAACAGGTTGCTGTCCACTTGTGTCTCTAGGTCCCTGATTACTCCTTCCATACATAATGGTTTACCACCTATGTGGTAATTTGTGAGTACCTTGTTTGGTATTTGGTGGGACATTCATACTGTCCAGTGTCTTCAGGATGGCTGGGTGGGGGTTCCTGTGTGTGAGAGTGTAGTCTGTAGCATGCTACAGACTGTACAGTAGTTTTGCCTATGGTTAGGTGCACATGGGTGGTCTCCAATGCTTCGTGCATTGTCAGTTACCTGGACGTATGGGTGTCTGTGCTGAATATGGATACTCCCCCTCCTTTTATGTTTTGGTCCAGGTTTTGGGGCCATAACGCATGATATGAGGTATAACCTGGTAGTGCTGGTGTGCTGTCAGGAGGCTTGCAGCAGGTTTCTGTCACTGCATGGACATCGATGTTCTCCATACTGGGGAGGGCCTCGGAAGCATGCATATTGCGGTTTACACGTCTGGCATTGGTCTGCATTACCCTTATGTTTCTTTCCACTTATGTTTTCTAGGGTGGTGGGTTAGTCTTTTCAGCCTTGCCTACGAACGTAACAGGTGCAAGCCATCCCTGGAACAGCAGCATGGCTTGTCAAGCATGACATCCCAAGCAGACAGACATTGGATCCCCTTGGAATGACACCAGTAATTGTGCCACTTGTTAAAGCTGATCATTCTGTGTTTGTACTGTGGCATCATTCTTGGTGAGGGTAGGATGCTGCAAACGGTCAGTGTCATACCGGCCTGGACTACATAATCGGAGAGCTTATCTATGTCTCTTTTCATGTAGTCCAGGGAGGTACATCTCAGGTCATTCATGCCAGCATGGACAATGACTGCATCATATTTCTACTTGCTTTGGGGTGACCTGCGTACTTGTGTTATGTGGCGTATTGTAGCAGCCTACAGGCAGCTTACTGTACCCTTTCCCTTGTTCAGTCTGGTGAGCGGGACAGCAGTGTGTCTGACTATGGAGTCACCTATTACAACTGTATTAGGCATGTTGTTTCTCCTTCTGGCCTGTGACTGTTTGGCACACCAGCTTTGTGTACTATGTGTTGCATATGCTATGTTTGGAGGTTGTGGTTGCTTGGGTGTCTGCTTTGGAGGCCTCTGTTGGTGTGGTGTGTTTGTAATTAGGGCCTCTGGGAATGATTTTTTGTGTTTATGTCTTTGGTTTGCAGTTGTGATAGGTCTATGTGGGACTGGGTTTGTGGTGTGTGTGGTTACCTTCTCCTCCTGACTAGTTTTGACAGTACTGAGTTGAGGGAGCTCAGCCTCCGGTTTGGATAAATGGTTGCATCTCTCACATATATTTTATTTCTTGGGGGGGAGTTGAGGGTTGTCTGTGTACTTGGGGCAGGTGTAACATTGCCTCAGGATTCACAGATTCAACTTGTTGTAGCTGGCCTTAGTGGATTGTATGTGTGGACATATTTTATTGCCATACTACTGATCAGTGATTACTTCCCTTTTTATGTTTGCTCTATCATGTAGTAGTTTCCTCATTCTCTTGCATGGTTTGGTAATGGCTGGAGTCCAGCATGCCAGATGCCTGCTTGTATGGCATTGTGTCTTGTTTTTATTTGGGATTGCATAATCCAAGCATTCCTGGCAGTGTTCATGGAATGCCTGTATAACAGATTCTGAGGTGTGGCCCATATTTTGCACCTGCACAGGGCCTTTAATGGATTCCACATCAGTTTGGAGGAGTGCAACTTTTGCTTTACACATGTTTTTCACTGTGGTTTTCTGGCCAGGGACTGTGGTCAGGATGTGTATATCCAGTGTGATTACTCTATGGTCTGGTCTTACCAGTGAGGGATACACTTCTCATCTTGCCATCCAGTACCCATGTTGCTGATTATCACATCCAGTATGCTTACCCCTCTTGTGGGAGTGGTACGTTGTTCCTGGGCATTTTGGTTTATGGATTCTAGGAACTTTTCTCCTACAGTGTTGGAGCTAGTATAATGCTCCCTGTCTATGTCTGGGTATTTTCAGTCACCCAATATAATGTGGTTTGGAGGGCTTGATATATTCATGTATTCCAACATAGGCCAGGTGCAGTTCCTGGTGTTAGGACAGTAGTCTGTAGCAGGCTATAAACTGGGAGGCAGTTTTAGCCACTGTTACTTGACCATGGCTAGTCCATGCTGCTTCTTGTTGTGGTACCAACATGGGGGTGTGGTTATCCTTGACAATTATTGCTAGTCACCCTCCTTTTGTAGCTTGTTCCATGTTTTGAGGCTGTACAGCACAGTATGAGGTGTAACCTGGTAGTGTTAGGGTGCTGTTGTGAGCCTTGACCCAGTTTTCTGTTACAGGACAGATATCAACATTCTCCATACTGGGTGAGTTTAGACTGCATGCATCTTGCTGTTTAGACTTCTGGCATTGGGTAGCATTACATCTAGGTTCTTATCCCTTGTGATACCTATGGAGGTGGGTTTGTGTTTTGAGCCTTACCTATTCAGGGCACGCGGTGGGTAACAACAGCCTTTGCCAGTATCCATAAGGCCTGGACTGATAGGTGCATGCCACCCCTAGCAGGTGGAGCATCATGTCATGCTCAGCATGTCATCCCAGGCTGGCACACATTGGATCCCCTTTGACTAACTGCAATACTCAGCCAATTATTGCAATTGATCATCTCATCGTCATATTGTGGCATCATGCTTGGTGAGGGTAGGATGTTAGTCAGGGTCCTCAAGTGTGCATATACTACATGGTGTTACATTGCTTAACACATGGCATTCATGCCTCAGGTGGTGCTGCAGGGCTGCCTCTGTTGGATGCACATATTACACTCCCTGTACATGTTTGAGAGCAGGTTATGTCATTTTAGGCATCCATGTTATTATATGAGCGAGTCAGAGAGGGGCATCATTCCCAGGGTTCCTACTGAGCCAGTGTATGTGCTATGCGTTGCCTCTTTGCCAAGGCCAGGGCATACTGGGCACGCCTCCTTCTGCCTACTGGGACAGGCTGAGGTTGTTCCTCCTCCGAGTCACGCTCTGCCTGTGATGGCCTTGGCAATGGTGGGGGGCTGTTTGGCCCGGCCCTATGCTGGTCCTGCTGCAGTTGTTTTCGCAAGATCATATTATGTAGCATAGCACATACCATGACAATTTGGGTACATGTAGTTGGTGAGTACTGCAAGGCTCCACCAGATGTGTCCAGACACTGGAACCGTGACTTGAGCAGCCCAAACACACGCTCTATTACATTACGTGTTTGTGCGTGTGCCTCATTATGGTGTTCCTGTTCGGGTGTGTGTGCGTTTCTGATGGGTGTCATCAGCCACGGCTCCAGTGCATAACCTGCATCCCCCACTAGGTGTCCATGTGGGATGTCCTCATTGGCAAATGTCTGGTACAGCTGCGTCAAATGCCAGATATGGGAATCATGGTAGCTCCCAGGGCAGCCAGCACACACATTCATTATTATGCCCTGGGCATCACACACGACCTGGCAGATGATGGAGGGGAAACCCTTGCGGTTAATGTAGGCCCTACCCCGCTCACCGGCTGGTGCTTTGATGCATATGTGCGTGCAGTCTATTGCACCCACTACCTCAGCGTATTCCGCTATTTGCTGGAAGAGACGCATATTGCTGGCCAATACCTCACGGGCATTGGGGAAATATACATGATCACCGACATGTGCTGACATGGCATCCAGGAACTGGTGCAGTACCCTGGAGGTTGATGCCCGTGATATCCCCATCATATCACCAGTTGGTCTCTGGAAGGTACCTGTTGCTAGTATTCTTATGCCAACACATACCTTGGTTTCCACTGGGATGGGTTCCCCTCTGTTGGTTCTGTGTGTAAGGCGTGGCCTGCACAGCTCGACAATTTGCTGCAGGAGGTCTCTCTCCACTCTATAGCGCTCTACTATCTCCAGCTCATGTAACCCGTGGTAGGTGACCCTGGGCCTGTACACTCTTCTCCGTCTCCTCACTGTGGGTTGTCTGGCACCATCTGCATTGTCACCACCCTCAGTAAGTAGCCTATGTCTCCTTATGACAGCTATAGCAGCCCCTAGCATTTCTGCTCTGAGTTCAGCTTTTTCAGTTTTCACTTCTAATAGCTTATTCCTGTCTTGCAGTGTCTCTTGAGAGAAACATCCTGCACTGCTGTTTGCAGAGTTTTAAGTGCTTGGCTGAGTTACTATTCTGCCTGTGTAATTGCCTGCTTCTAATTGTTTTCACCTGCTAGCTCCAGCAGTATTCCCTGCTAGCTTCCTACTAATTCTGTTGCTTCCTTTTTCCTTTCTGTTTCCTCAGGGGGGAGCAACGTGCATACCAGCAGAAACACGCTCACAGTGGCTTACACGTGCGCACACATGCTTACACGGTTTACAATTGTCTTATTCGGGTTAAAACGCGTGCACACATGCTTACACGGTTTACAATCGTCTTATTCGGGTTAAAACGTGCACACACCAGCGCAAACAGTGTTACAAGTCTGCCAACAGGCTCCCACATGCTCAGTCTGCCTTACACGCGCACACACTGCCCTACTCGCACTTCATGGTGTGCATGCACGCCCAGCAAGAAACTTTGGTGTAAGCAACAGTGTACACCTTCCATTTCTTGACTTTCCCATGCTTATGTTGTGGCACTCCTCTTTCCATGATATGTGTCTGACATCTGTCATGTAACACTAACCTCCAATGAACTGCATTTCTTTCTACCATTCCCCCCTGTGATGTCACCTATCTCCTACTCTATTCCTCCCCCTTATGTATCTCTTACACTACTCAGAATGTGCTCATTTGCTATGTGACAGTGGAATTCAGTATCCTAACACTCATTTACATCAGATTGCCTACTAATGCTTAGTTACATGTCTTAGACTCAGCTTCCCCCCTTAGCAACCACTAAACAGTGGCCATATTGTTTTTGGTCTGCTGGTCCCTGCATTGTAAATCCATGTATTGCATAAAACCCACATTTGTGGGTTTATAACCTTCATTTTTATGTTTTATACAGCGCAGCCCGTTTGCGCGGGGCTGCGCTGCGTTTAAACATCGGCGATCACCGAAAAAATATATATTTATTTTTCATATTTGCATCGGGGTACCTTGCAAATGGCCACATATTTGGCCATTGGCATGCTGCCTAACACATATGCACCCTTTATTTGGAGCTGACATGGCTCCGTTGTGGTTTTTGCAGAAACGTACTCAGTTGTCAACTGAGTACATTTCTGCAGCTAAAACAGCTCTTACACGGGCTGCTTTGGGCTTCGTGGATCACTAATCTACCTCATTTGCATGCCTTTGGGCTGCAAGTGAGGTGATTAGCATATCCACGCCTACTCCGTGTAAGAGACGTTTTAGCTGGTCTCTTACACGGACTTTAGGGCTGTTCCTGGATCGCAAAGGCTGCATGGAGTCTTACACTACTCTTAGACTCCGTGCAAGCCTTCGTGAATCCTGCCCATAATCTTTAGAAACTTCCTGTCACCCTAAAATGGGAATGTGGAGTTAGATGTCATTCATATTCAATATTATTACTAGTGCCTCAAGCACAAGCAAAGGAAATAAGAGCCTATAGTCTCAACATTATGATCTTTTAAACCTTAGAAATGTGTTTATAGCTGAGATATCTAGAACTTGTGTATAATGCCCGTCGTGTCTTCACACTAGAAAGAGTCTGGTTAAAAGATGGTATTTTCCTTTGTTGGTTCGACTCTCTATAGATGCACAACCAAGAAGATGGTAAATCAGTGGTCATGTAAAGGACACCTGATCACAGGGTATCTGGAGTATGCCTAAAAATGGCTGAAAAAAATTCAGTCTTATAACTTTTAGCTTAGAGTGAAGGGGATTTTAATGGAGGAGTTGGGAGATGCAATATAGTCATAATTGCAGGGACGGTGTCCATTGTCCCTTCCTTTACCCTCCTGTCTGTCAAAGTCTTTTTTTTCCTCTCAAAGTTCCTTCTCAAATGTCTTTTTCTGTCTTTTTCTGTTTGAGTTGTTTTGCTTTTATCTGCTTTTGGTAGAAGAGCCATTGTTTGAAGGGAAGATTCCTACTGGATTTCAGTACAGGTAATTGAATAAGCTGCTTGACAATCTGAATAGTTCACATTCACTTCAATCGTTTTACATAATTCATGAGATGGAAGGCCAAACACCCAAAATTTATATATGTGCTATAAGAACCTGGCCCCTCACATCTTTAGGCAGGTGCTCGTTCCTTAGCCCAACAGATGTCCTGAGAACAGTATCTGTAACTGTAGCCCTAGCAGATACTTTAGTTGTATCATATCTATATGTAATGATATCATACCAGCATTTAATGAAATCATGCCTATACTCAATGACATCACAACTACATCTGATGACACCATACCCACATTTAATGGCAGACTTGTACATTTTTATAGGTCTGGATGAGCTTTCTTCCACAGGGCAAATCCAGAAGAGAGTCTGTGGTTTTCTCCATTTGCCTCAAAATGTCTTCAGTACTGGGGTATTTGAACTTGGCATTGATAGCTTGGATGCACGGTGTTGCAGTTGTATACACCTTCTAGCCAAAATGAGCATGGAAACAGCTTATGTTGTCATTTGGCAAGGTATTGGTAGTGGGAGACAGCCTGGACATCCTAATGACTTCTGAATCAGCTATGAGTGTTTTTACAGATGCGTGGGAAACAGCCTGGAGATCCTAATGACTTCTGAATCAGCTATGAGTGTTTTTACAGATGCAGTGGGAGACAGCCTGGAGATCCTAATGACTTCTGAATCAGCTATGAGTGTTTTTACAGATGCGTGGGAGACAGCCTGGAGATCCTAATGACTTCTGAATCAGCTATGAGTGTTTTTACAGATGCAGTGGGAGACAGCCTGGAGATCCTAATGACTTCTGAATCAGCTATGAGTGTTTTTACAGATGCAGTGGGCGACACCCTGGAGATCCTAATGACTTCTGAATCAGCTATGAGTGTTTTTACAGATGCAGTGGGAGACAGCCTGGAGATCCTAATGACTTCTGAATCAGCTATGAGTGGTTTTACAGATGCGTGGGAGACAGCCTGGAGATCCTAATGACTTCTGAATCAGCTATGAGTGTTTTTACAGATGCAGTGGGAGACAGCCTGGAGATCCTAATGACTTCTGAATCAGCTATGAGTGTTTTACAGATGCAGTGGGAGACAGCCTGGAGATCCTAATGACTTCTGAATCAGCTATGAGTGGTTTTACAGATGCAGTGGGAGACAGCCTGGAGATCCTAATGACTTCTGAATCAGTTATGAGTGTTTTTACAGATGCAGTGGGAGACAGCCTGGAGATCCTAATGACTTCTGAATCAGCTATGAGTGTTTTTACAGATGCAGTGGGAGACAGCCTGGAGATCCTAATGACTTCTGAATCAGCTATGAGTGTTTTTACAGATGCAGTGGGAGACAGCCTGGAGATCCTAATGACTTCTGAATCAGCTATGAGTGTTTTTACAGATGCGTGGGAGACAGCCTGGAGATCCTAATGACTTCTGAATCAGCTATGAGTGTTTTTACAGATGCAGTGGGAGACAGCCTGGAGATCCTAATGACTTCTGAATCAGCTATGAGTGTTTTTACAGATGCGTGGGAGACAGCCTGGAGATCCTAATGACTTCTGAATCAGTTATGAGTGGTTTTACAGATGCAGTGGGAGACAGCCTGGAGATCCTAATGACTTCTGAATCAGTTATGAGTGGTTTTACAGATGCAGTGGGAGACAGCCTGGAGATCCTAATGACTTCTGAATCAGCTATGAGTGTTTTTACAGATGCAGTGGGAGACAGCCTGGAGATCCTAATGACTTCTGAATCAGCTATGAGTGTTTTACAGATGCAGTGGGAGACAGCCTGGAGATCCTAATGACTTCTGAATCAGCTATGAGTGTTTTACAGATGCAGTGGGAGACAGCCTGGAGATCCTAATGACTTCTGAATCAGCTATGAGTGTTTTACAGATGCAGTGGGAGACAGCCTGGAGATCCTAATGACTTCTGAATCAGCTATGAGTGTTTTACAGATGCAGTGGGAGACAGGCTGGAGATCCTAATGACTTCTGAATCAGCTATGAGTGGTTTTACAGATGCAGTGGGAGACAGCCTGGAGATCCTAATGACTTCTGAATCAGCTATGAGTGGTTTTACAGATGCGTGGGAGACAGCCTGGAGATCCTAATGACTTCTGAATCAGCTATGAGTGTTTTTACAGATGCAGTGGGAGACAGCCTGGAGATCCTAATGACTTCTGAATCAGCTATGAGTGTTTTTACAGATGCAGTGGGAGACAGCCTGGAGATCCTAATGACTTCTGAATCAGCTATGAGTGTTTTACAGATGCAGTGGGAGACAGCCTGGAGATCCTAATGACTTCTGAATCAGCTATGAGTGTTTTACAGATGCAGTGGGAGACAGCCTGGAGATCCTAATGACTTCTGAATCAGCTATGAGTGTTTTTACAGATGCAGTGGGCGACACCCTGGAGATCCTAATGACTTCTGAATCAGCTATGAGTGTTTTTACAGATGCAGTGAGAGACAGGCTGGAGATCCTAATGACTTCTGAATCAGCTATGAGTGTTTTTACAGATGCAGTGAGAGACAGCCTGGAGATCCTAATGACTTCTGAATCAGCTATGAGTGTTTTTACAGATGCAGTGGGAGACAGCCTGGAGATCCTAATGACTTCTGAATCAGCTATGAGTGTTTTTACAGATGCAGTGGGAGACAGCCTGGAGATCCTAATGACTTCTGAATCAGCTATGAGTGTTTTACAGATGCAGTGGGAGACAGCCTGGAGATCCTAATGACTTCTGAATCAGCTATGAGTGTTTTTACAGATGCAGTGGGAGACAGCCTGGAGATCCTAATGACTTCTGAATCAGCTATGAGTGTTTTACAGATGCAGTGGGAGACAGCCTGGAGATCCTAATGACTTCTGAATCAGCTATGAGTGTTTTACAGATGCAGTGGAGACAGCCTGGAGATCCTAATGACTTCTGAATCAGCTATGAGTGTTTTTACAGATGCAGTGGGAGACAGCCTGGAGATCCTAATGACTTCTGAATCAGCTATGAGTGTTTTACAGATGCAGTGGGAGACAGCCTGGAGATCCTAATGACTTCTGAATCAGCTATGAGTGTTTTACAGATGCAGGGAGACAGCCTGGAGATCCTAATGACTTCTGAATCAGCTATGAGTGTTTTACAGATGCAGTGGGAGACAGCCTGGAGATCCTAATGACTTCTGAATCAGCTATGAGTGTTTTACAGATGCAGTGGGAGACAGCCTGGAGATCCTAATGACTTCTGAATCAGCTATGAGTGTTTTACAGATGCAGTGGGAGACAGCCTGGAGATCCTAATGACTTCTGAATCAGCTATGAGTGTTTTACAGATGCAGTGGGAGACAGCCTGGAGATCCTAATGACTTCTGAATCAGCTATGAGTGTTTTACAGATGCAGTGGGAGACAGCCTGGAGATCCTAATGACTTCTGAATCAGCTATGAGTGTTTTACAGATGCAGTGGGAGACAGCCTGGAGATCCTAATGACTTCTGAATCAGCTATGAGTGTTTTACAGATGCAGTGGGAGACAGCCTGGAGATCCTAATGACTTCTGAATCAGCTATGAGTGTTTTACAGATGCAGTGGGAGACAGCCTGGAGATCCTAATGACTTCTGAATCAGCTATGAGTGTTTTACAGATGCAGTGGGAGACAGCCTGGAGATCCTAATGACTTCTGAATCAGCTATGAGTGTTTTACAGATGCAGTGGGAGACAGCCTGGAGATCCTAATGACTTCTGAATCAGCTATGAGTGTTTTTACAGATGCAGTGGGAGACAGCCTGGAGATCCTAATGACTTCTGAATCAGCTATGAGTGTTTTTACAGATGCAGTGGGAGACAGCCTGGAGATCCTAATGACTTCTGAATCAGCTATGAGTGTTTTACAGATGCAGTGGGAGACAGCCTGGAGATCCTAATGACTTCTGAATCAGCTATGAGTGTTTTTACAGATGCAGTGGGCGACACCCTGGAGATCCTAATGACTTTTGAATCAGCTATGAGTGTTTTACAGATGCAGTGGGAGACAGCCTGGAGATCCTAATGACTTCTGAATCAGCTATGAGTGTTTTACAGATGCAGTGGGAGACAGCCTGGAGATCCTAATGACTTCTGAATCAGCTATGAGTGTTTTACAGATGCAGTGGGAGACAGCCTGGAGATCCTAATGACTTCTGAATCAGCTATGAGTGTTTTACAGATGCAGTGGGAGACAGCCTGGAGATCCTAATGACTTCTGAATCAGCTATGAGTGTTTTACAGATGCAGTGGGAGACAGCCTGGAGATCCTAATGACTTCTGAATCAGCTATGAGTGTTTTACAGATGCAGTGGGAGACAGCCTGGAGATCCTAATGACTTCTGAATCAGCTATGAGTGTTTTACAGATGCAGTGGGAGACAGCCTGGAGATCCTAATGACTTCTGAATCAGCTATGAGTGTTTTACAGATGCAGTGGGAGACAGCCTGGAGATCCTAATGACTTCTGAATCAGCTATGAGTGTTTTTACAGATGCAGTGGGAGACAGCCTGGAGATCCTAATGACTTCTGAATCAGCTATGAGTGTTTTTACAGATGCAGTGGGGAGACAGGCTGGAGATCCTAATGACTTCTGAATCAGCTATGAGTGGTTTTACAGATGCAGTGGGAGACAGCCTGGAGATCCTAATGACTTCTGAATCAGCTATGAGTGTTTTTACAGATGCAGTGGGAGACAGCCTGGAGATCCTAATGACTTCTGAATCAGCTATGAGTGTTTTACAGATGCAGTGGGAGACAGCCTGGAGATCCTAATGACTTCTGAATCAGCTATGAGTGTTTTTACAGATGCAGTGGGAGACAGCCTGGAGATCCTAATGACTTCTGAATCAGCTATGAGTGTTTTACAGATGCAGTGGGAGACAGCCTGGAGATCCTAATGACTTCTGAATCAGCTATGAGTGTTTTTACAGATGCAGTGGGAGACAGCCTGGAGATCCTAATGACTTCTGAATCAGCTATGAGTGTTTTACAGATGCAGTGGGAGACAGCCTGGAGATCCTAATGACTTCTGAATCAGCTATGAGTGTTTTTACAGATGCAGTGGGCGACACCCTGGAGATCCTAATGACTTCTGAATCAGCTATGAGTGTTTTACAGATGCAGTGGGGAGACAGCCTGGAGATCCTAATGACTTCTGATTCAGCTATGAGTGGTTTTACAGATGCAGTGGGAGACAGCCTGGAGATCCTAATGACTTCTGAATCAGCTATGAGTGTTTTTACAGATGCAGTGGGAGACAGCCTGGAGATCCTAATGACTTCTGAATCAGCTATGAGTGTTTTACAGATGCAGTGGGAGACAGCCTGGAGATCCTAATGACTTCTGAATCAGCTATGAGTGTTTTTACAGATGCAGTGGGAGACAGCCTGGAGATCCTAATGACTTCTGAATCAGCTATGAGTGTTTTACAGATGCAGTGGGAGACAGCCTGGAGATCCTAATGACTTCTGAATCAGTTATGAGTGGTTTTACAGATGCAGTGGGAGACAGCCTGGAGATCCTAATGACTTCTGAATCAGCTATGAGTGTTTTTACAGATGCGTGGGAGACAGCCTGGAGATCCTAATGACTTCTGAATCAGTTATGAGTGGTTTTACAGATGCAGTGGGAGACAGCCTGGAGATCCTAATGACTTCTGAATCAGCTATGAGTGTTTTTACAGATGCAGTGGGAGACAGCCTGGAGATCCTAATGACTTCTGAATCAGCTATGAGTGTTTTTACAGATGCAGTGGGAGACAGCCTGGAGATCCTAATGACTTCTGAATCAGCTATGAGTGTTTTACAGATGCAGTGGGAGACAGCCTGGAGATCCTAATGACTTCTGAATCAGCTATGAGTGTTTTACAGATGCAGTGGGAGACAGCCTGGAGATCCTAATGACTTCTGAATCAGCTATGAGTGTTTTTACAGATGCAGTGGGAGACAGCCTGGAGATCCTAATGACTTCTGAATCAGCTATGAGTGTTTTTACAGATGCAGTGGGAGACAGCCTGGAGATCCTAATGACTTCTGAATCAGCTATGAGTGTTTTACAGATGCAGTGGGAGACAGCCTGGAGATCCTAATGACTTCTGAATCAGCTATGAGTGTTTTACAGATGCAGTGGGAGACAGCCTGGAGATCCTAATGACTTCTGAATCAGCTATGAGTGGTTTTACAGATGCAGTGGGAGACAGCCTGGAGATCCTAATGACTTCTGAATCAGCTATGAGTGTTTTTACAGATGCAGTGGGAGACAGCCTGGAGATCCTAATGACTTCTGAATCAGCTATGAGTGTAGTGACAGATGCAGTGGGAGACAGGCTGGAGATCCTAATGACTTCTGAATCAGCTATGAGTGTTTTTACAGATGCAGTGGGAGACAGCCTGGAGATCCTAATGACTTCTGAATCAGCTATGAGTGTTTTTACAGATGCAGTGGGAGACAGCCTGGAGATCCTAATGACTTCTGAATCAGCTATGAGTGTTTTTACAGATGCAGGGAGACAGCCTGGAGATCCTAATGACTTCTGAATCAGCTATGAGTGTTTTTACAGATGCAGTGGGAGACAGCCTGGAGATCCTAATGACTTCTGAATCAGCTATGAGTGGTTTTACAGATGCAGTGGGAGACAGCCTGGAGATCCTAATGACTTCTGAATCAGCTATGAGTGTTTTTACAGATGCAGTGGGAGACAGCCTGGAGATCCTAATGACTTCTGAATCAGCTATGAGTGTTTTACAGATGCAGTGGGAGACAGCCTGGAGATCCTAATGACTTCTGAATCAGCTATGAGTGTTTTACAGATGCAGTGGGAGACAGCCTGGAGATCCTAATGACTTCTGAATCAGCTATGAGTGTTTTTACAGATGCAGTGGGAGACAGCCTGGAGATCCTAATGACTTCTGAATCAGCTATGAGTGTTTTTACAGATGCAGTGGGAGACAGCCTGGAGATCCTAATGACTTCTGAATCAGCTATGAGTGTTTTACAGATGCAGTGGGAGACAGCCTGGAGATCCTAATGACTTCTGAATCAGCTATGAGTGGTTTTACAGATGCAGTGGGAGACAGCCTGGAGATCCTAATGACTTCTGAATCAGCTATGAGTGTTTTTACAGATGCAGTGGGAGACAGCCTGGAGATCCTAATGACTTCTGAATCAGCTATGAGTGTTTTTACAGATGCAGTGGGAGACAGCCTGGAGATCCTAATGACTTCTGAATCAGCTATGAGTGTTTTACAGATGCAGTGGGAGACAGCCTGGAGATCCTAATGACTTCTGAATCAGCTATGAGTGGTTTTACAGATGCAGTGGGAGACAGCCTGGAGATCCTAATGACTTCTGAATCAGCTATGAGTGTTTTTACAGATGCAGTGGGAGACAGCCTGGAGATCCTAATGACTTCTGAATCAGCTATGAGTGTTTTACAGATGCAGTGGGAGACAGCCTGGAGATCCTAATGACTTCTGAATCAGCTATGAGTGTTTTTACAGATGCAGTGGGAGACAGCCTGGAGATCCTAATGACTTCTGAATCAGCTATGAGTGTTTTTACAGATGCAGTGGGAGACAGCCTGGAGATCCTAATGACTTCTGAATCAGCTATGAGTGTTTTTACAGATGCAGTGGGAGACAGCCTGGAGATCCTAATGACTTCTGAATCAGCTATGAGTGTTTTACAGATGCAGTGGGAGACAGCCTGGAGATCCTAATGACTTCTGAATCAGCTATGAGTGGTTTTACAGATGCAGTGGGAGACAGCCTGGAGATCCTAATGACTTCTGAATCAGCTATGAGTGGTTTTACAGATGCAGTGGGAGACAGCCTGGAGATCCTAATGACTTCTGAATCAGCTATGAGTGTTTTACAGATGCAGTGGGAGACAGCCTGGAGATCCTAATGACTTCTGAATCAGCTATGAGTGTTTTTACAGATGCAGTGGGAGACAGCCTGGAGATCCTAATGACTTCTGAATCAGCTATGAGTGTTTTTACAGATGCGTGGGAGACAGCCTGGAGATCCTAATGACTTCTGAATCAGCTATGAGTGTTTTTACAGATGCAGTGGGAGACAGCCTGGAGATCCTAATGACTTCTGAACCAGCTATGAGTGTTGTTACAGATGCAGTGGGAGACAGCCTGGAGATCCTAATGACTTCTGAATCAGCTATGAGTGGTTTTACAGATGCAGTGGGAGACAGCCTGGAGATCCTAATGACTTCTGAATCAGCTATGAGTGGTTTTACAGATGCAGTGGGAGACAGGCTGGAGATCCTAATGACTTCTGAATCAGCTATGAGTGTTTTTACAGATGCAGTGGGAGACAGCCTGGAGATCCTAATGACTTCTGAATCAGCTATGAGTGTTTTTACAGATGCAGTGGGAGACAGGCTGGAGATCCTAATGACTTCTGAATCAGCTATGAGTGGTTTTACAGATGCAGTGGGAGACAGGCTGGAGATCCTAATGACTTCTGAATCAGCTATGAGTGGTTTTACAGATGCAGTGGGAGACAGGCTGGAGATCCTAATGACTTCTGAATCAGCTATGAGTGTTTTTACAGATGCAGTAGTCTTCATTTTTATTTTATTTACATTTGATTGATGGGGTTGCAAACTGATCAAGACTGACCGTTTGCAGGGACTGCCCAGGTGAAATAATGCACAAAGAAGGGAAAAAAAAGAGAACAGAGAAGGAGTAAGCTGCACATATCAAAACCAGGACAAAATGTAGCACTGATCCTTCCCCCAGCTGATTAGCAGTGGTTGGGTTTTCTTGAAGAAGGGTGCTATAAGTCTGGCTTTATAAATGGATTCTTAAAAAACCCTCAAATTCTGGGAAACCTGGAAGAATTATAGTAGTTTTTGATATTGTCTATACTCCACTACTCATGATACTTTTTGACATCTCTTTTTCTTTTGGATGTCGCTTAAAATGTTGCCACATAAAGTTTAAGGTCATGTTGAAGGAGACTTCATTAGACAAGGAACCAAATGACAGTTATTACAATTCACTGGTGACATTCCCCAGAGAGCAACACATTTGTGAAACACAGGCTGAACCTTGTCTAACTCTCCATCACCTGACATCTGAGCCAAGTGATGGCACAAATGAGTACCAAGGTACCCATGTTGCTGAGTGCAGCTGCGGTTGACAGGTGTGCATTAGACCTTTTCCATACAATCTACTCTTTGACACATTTTATAGGGTCAATATTAAATCAGCAAACACTTAAAATAGAGAATGCTGATTTATTGACCCATTAAAAGTGAAAGCTTGAAATCCTGAAGACACGGAACAGCTATTTTTTTCCCATGGAAAAAAATCTCTGGGCCGTTTTCGGGACTTTGCTGTTTTCGGGACTTTGCCATTTCTTCCACTGTGGTGCGATCTTGGAGTTGGTATATTTAAGTAGGAGGGTGTGGGGAGCACAGCCCCCCACATGGGGTGGTGTGCTGGGTGAAGTCCCTCACTTTATTTACTGTTTTGAAGTTTTTTTTTGTTTTGTTTTTTGTTTTGTGGAACAGTGATTTAATCGCTGTTCCATGTCTTCAGAATTTCAAGATTTCACTTTTAATGGGTCGATAAATCAGCGTTTGTTATTTTAAGCACTCGCTGATTTAATGTAGATCCATTTTATAAAGTAAACAAAGTCTGTAAAAGATGCTAGGGGACTGATGTACCAGATCCCAAACCAAAGGTGGAAGGGCTTCAACATCTTGAAAGGAAACCTGCTTATTAAAAACTCAGATACTGATAGACTGGACAGCTGCTCAACAAATATAGTATGGATATCCTGAAGTCCTTCCTCATGGGTCTATGCCATTCCTTGATCTATTGCAGATGTCTAGTGATGGCCTCCAAGTATGATGCAACATTAATTGGAGAGGCATAATATGAAGAAAAAGGCACTAGCGAGCTGTAGACTTCAAAAAGAGTTTCAACAGATGGCTGTGTGGCAGAGATGAGGGCCCACGTTCACCAAACTGGATCTCAGCAGAACCAGAACTCTCCTCCTATTTGGTGTCAGCCTGATGTCTCTAGCATGGGGAGAAGATCAGTCCATGCAAGCTACTTCTAAATCTCTGGAACTTGGGTCAGATGTGTGGTTCTCAGCCAACAGCTGAAATTACACTTATGATGAAGGCTACAGCAGCAATGCTACTCATAATGAGCTTCATAGTTTATGCACTCAGTGGCCTTCTGGTTAAGTAACCTTTGTGGTCACTAGTACACAAAACTGGAAATAAATGTTTGCTTAGGGAAAGTCAGTGACCTGTTAATGGCATGCATTTCCCAAGCATAGTGATTGCAGCAGTGATGTGAACAGCAAAGCTTGAGTTCAAGTTGCAGTAAATGACACTTCTCTTATGGCTTGAGAATTGCTTTGTGGAAGGTAAATTGTCTTGATTATGATAACAGTGGTTCTTTTCCTTTACAATCTCTGTTCAAGTGACTTAACCTTATGAACTCACCAACTGCATGGAATCCTAGTCTTTTGAGGAAGTCTGCTTCAGAATGACCTCCTATTAGTACCAGCACTATTCATAGTGTATAACCCTGTTCCATTACTACTGAGTAGACAACATGTATAGTTCTTTTACTTCATGGCCATCACAAAGCTATGAGCTTTTAGATATGAATACTTCATTGCATCAACTGTTTCACTCACTTATCATACCTTTAGAGGGACACTTCCCATTTCATTCGCTTGCTTGTTTCATGTGCTAGTTAACAGTGTGGTGGATTGTGGTACTATGGAGAGAAGAGATCCACATTTCTAGAATGATGTGCTCAAATTCCATCCATTGTAGTTATGAGACAACTACAATAGCACTGATAGAACAAGAAAGGGAGAATACGATGGCATTTGTTTTATGATAAGATATGTATAATTGTAGATGCATGTGAGGAATATTGTTGGAAATACTGAAGCTTTTATTGAACATTAACATTCACTGCAGCCGGACTGTTTCCCAGGCATAAATAATTAGATTGCCTAGTGTAGAGGTAATTGAGGGCTGTTCTAATGACTTGTGTAGGGCAATGATGATCGTAAGTCAGCAAAGTAAATAACAAAACAAGAAATTATAGTGCCTGCCAAAAAAACAATTACTAGAAAATGGAAATCAAAGTCTAAACCAACTGTACTAGAAGTAGTGACAACAGTAACAGAGATAAAACTATTGAAATGGAGATCTTTAGAAAAGGGAAGGAGCAAACTACATAGGAAAAATGGGAATTGTGGGAACAATATATGCAGAGCAGGAACGAGATTTCAGAGGCGGGATTTGAATGAGCTATATAATGCCTAACTGACAATGATTGGATAGTTTATAAGTGATGCATAATGTTTACAACTATAGTTGTTTTAATGGTGTCTGATGTAAACTGTAACTAAAGTGATATCATTTTCTATGTTTTTCATTTATATAAATGTAAGATTGCCTTTGCCATATGTGTAAATTTAATAAAGATGTTTGAAAAAAAAAACAAGTCAAAGTAAATAGACATTTCTAACGCAAGTATATCTTTGTTAAGTGACATCTGGTTGGATTCAGGGGAAAGCATGTGTGTATGTTTGTGTGCACATATATATATATATATATATATATATATATATATATATATATATAGAGAGAGATAAATATATATATATATATATATATATATATATATATATATATATATATATATATATATATACAGATAGCTAGATATAGATATATGTGTGTCTCATGAAATATTCAACACTGAAAAGTGTGAAAGAAAAAAAGAGTGATCATTTTAAAGTGAATCTAAAATTATCAAAAACTGGGCAAACCTAAACTAATGTTCCCCACTGCACCCCCAACACCACTTGCTAATTTCATATATATATATATATATATATATATATATATATATATATATATACACACACACACACACACACACACACACACACACACACACACACACACACACACACACACACACACACATTTTACGTACCAAGTTGCCAGCCTTGATGCACAACCTTCAATGAAGGTACGCCCATTTACGCATGTCTCCACACAAAAGACGCTTTAGCTGAGAATCGAACAGGAAAACGTCTTACTGTGAGGCGACAACGCTACCACAGCACCACCAACTGCGGTGGTGGTGCTGCGGTAGCGTTGTTACTTCACAGTAAGACATTGTCCTGTTCGATTCTCAGCTAAAGCGTCTTCTGTGTGGAGACATGCATGAATGGGCGTACCTTCGTTGAAGGTTGTGCGTCAGGGCTGGCAACTCAGTATGTAAAAATCTACTGCCAATCATTAGCGGATCGGAGTTCCACTGTGGTGACCAGTAACCGGGAAAGCCAAAAGACTATATATATATATATATATATATATATATATAGATATATAGATATATAGATATATATAGATATATATACATATATACCGAAAAAGCACTTTTGCGAAACTCAAGTAAAAAAAAAAACACCTAACAACATTAAAAAACAACAGTAATCATGTTTACACAGGGGGCAAGCCCTCCTGCACCCCCCTCATGGGGGGGCTGTGCCCCCACACAACCCTTACTTTTATATTCTCACTCCGAGATTGCACTATAGTGGGAAAAAGAGAATATTGCCTTATCCTCACGGTGCTACGATGTCAACAACAGACATTTTCTCGTGTTTTTTTTTAGTACAGTTTCATGAAAGTGCTTTTTTGGTGAAAAAGCACTCTCGCAAAACTGTGCTCGACAATTTCCAATTCGTGGAAACGTGTTGTCGAGCATTAATCTTAGACCCACATATATATATATATATATATATATATAAATATATATATATATATATAAATATATATATATATATATATATATATGTTTACTATCATTGCAGCACTCGCACTTCGTGCAAATTATTGTTTCTATGAACATTAGAAATGAAAACAAAAGCAGCGACCAACAAATATGTCGAATGCAGAAATGGTGAATGTTCTAATTTGACACAATTCGAACACTCACCACATTTCTACAACTGTAAGTACTGAGCAACTCACAATAAAGAACCCCATATACAAACTCCAAGATCACACTACAGTGAGGGAAAGGGTACATTTCCGGATCCCCACTATAGTGCGATCTGCATTAAAATGTAGAACGTCACAGCATTCACTCTTTTGCATTTCTATGTTCGTTTATTCAGTACTATCAAATGGGGCATTTCGGACTGCCGTGAATCGAAAAAAGTCTGATCGCCCATTTGATATATATATATATATATATATATATATATATATATATATATATATATATATACCAACTCTGACATCACACAATAGAGCTGAAAGGGGATGAAAAGCTGAAGAATGTTTTTTTTGTGTGTGTGTGTCCACTGAATTGCATTGACAAACCACAATGTCAATGGCCAACTCATTGACCACATTTAATTGACATATGCAGATGGTCGACAAGTATGATAGATCTAAAAACACTGGGTGGGGGGGGGTATTATTTTGCCAGGGATTGTGCAATCTTGAAGTTAGTATATATAATTAGAAAGTGCTTGCCCCTCCTCCCTTGTAGAAAACAATGCCATTTTGTTTTTTGTTTGGTTTCATATGGTGAGAATATTCCTCAAGTATGTGCAGTCGGGCAATCAGCATTTCCTTTGTTGACCTTTTGTGGTTGATGTTCTTGTCATCAGTATTATCATGTATCGACATACTTCAGTAATCCCATGTATCTATTATTCGTGCGTGTTTCCTTCCATTTGCTGGGTATAACAGTCTAGTGCATAGCAGGAAAACAACGAACTAAATAATGATCCCGAGAACGAAGTTCCTTTCAGGATGCACACGAATATCATAAAGATAACATTGTCAAGGTAACAAACATGACCATCTATTTATAACATTAATAAAAGTAAGTGCTTTTGCGTCCTATCTCGGGCACTTAATCAAACTTTATCAAAACAGCATTGCAAATTCCACTTAAATAGCGTACTCATTAAAACATAATTAATTGGTACATACAATTCATCCAAACACATGCAGAAAAACACATACACACAAATTCAGAAATATGAATAGAAACACACACATTTTCACAAACATACACACACACTTTCTCTGTCACAGAATGTGTTTAGTTATTTTTTTGTTTACCTTTTTACCTCTCTAAATGTGTTTTTTTTTTAACATTACTTAGCTAAGTAAAATAACAAGTCCTTGTAACTGTTATTGTAGTTACTTTGGCTAGCTGATTTATTTTTTAATAGTTGTTGTAATTTACATTTTTTTCTAAATTTTATGCACGATAAAAGCAAAAGTGTGTTTGACAAACACAGGACAAATGTTAACCATTTGCTTTTTTTGTGTCCAAGCTTCATGACATGGCCTTGCTTTATTTATTTTTATTTTCTTTATTAATGTATTATTTGTTGACCAGGTTAGTCCCACTAGGCTAGTGCCTCTTTTAAGGGGAGATCCAATTCTGTATTTATACTACTAGGAGAAATGTTGTCAGAGAGTTAGGGAACTTCCCCTACTCATTGCAAGGAGTATGAGCACGCATCTCCCTTTTCTAGCACAGTAGTGGCTGGGAGGATCGTAGTGTGCATTAGACATCATGGCTGACAGTAATGGAGAAACAGAAAACGTTTGTTTGGTAGAGAGAATGGCATGAATTCTGAAGTTATGTTCCAGAATTTATTTGAAACCAGTGGAATGACAGAAGCAGAGGAGTCTTCTTTGTGAGAGGAAGGTATTATTACAATCTTCCAGTCGGGAGAGTTGTGGGATGATGTACTAAAGAATTTATTATGCCAGGAGGAACCCCAGAGTAGAACAGCAAAACTGATCTGAAGGAGAATGCAATGAGATCAGAAGACAAGAAAAGGAAAGAGAAAAGAATATTTATGCAGACACTGCAATGACCGAACCACAAAAGGAGGGGGAGTATCAATATTCGTCAAAGATACCCACACCTCCAGGTTGGTGGCACAGCACAAAGCATCAGAGACTATCCATGTGCAACTAACAGTGGGTAAAACTGCCTTCGAATTTATAGCCTGCTACAGACCACTCTCCCAAACCCAGGAACCCCACTCGGCCTTCCTGAGAACACTGGAAAATATGAAGGTCTCTCCAAACACCATTATATTGGGCGACTTCAACTACCCTAACATAGACTGGGAGCATTACTCTAGCTCCAACACCCTAGCCCAAAGGTTCCTAGAATTTATAAACTCAAATGCTATGGAACAACTTGTTGCCACTCCCACAAGAGGGGAAAACATTCTAGACCCGATCATCACCAACATGGGGACTCTATGCTCAAGACCAGAAGTGTATCCCTCACTGGTAAGATCAGACCATAAACTAATCTCACTAGATATTCACATCCCGACCCCAGCCCCTGCCCAGAAAACCACAGTGAAAAACTTCTCTAAAGCAAATTTCACACTCCTCAAAACCGAGGTGGAATCCTTCAAAGCCCCCGGGCCTGTTGAAAATACGGCCCAGACCACAGAATCCTTTATAAACGCATTCTATGAACACCTTCAGGAATGCATGGATCATGCAATCCCAAATAAAACCAAGACCCAATCCTCCAAAGTTAGGCATCCTGTCTGGTGGACCCCAGCTATAAATAAACTATACAATAGAAGAAGGAAGCTACTACATGATAGAGCAAAATCCCAAAAAGGGAAGGCATCTCTGATCAGTATTAGCAAAAAACTACGGGCACTCATAAAATTGTCTAAGGCCAGCTTCGAGAGAAAAATTGCACAGGACACTAAGGATAATCACAAGGCTTTCTTTAGTTATGATAGGACCCTGGGTGGGAATTCCCAGATATGCTCAGAATTAGTCCAAAATGATAAAAAGTACACCGAACCCACAGACATTGCCAACATCCTAGCTGACAGGTTCAGCACAAACTTCTCCACCCCTTCCCCACCAAAAGGGCAAATATCTATCCCAGCAGAGTGCTGCCCCCCTGACATCTCAGATGCTCAGGTAAGAGCTGCCCTCTCCAAAGCAAAAAACACAGCATCAATGGGACCAGACGGTGTCCCGGGCTGCATCCTACATGAACTCCAAGAACTAAACCCAAACATAAAACTACTGTTCAATCTCAGCCTTACTACAGGATATGTACCCAAAGAGTGGCGTACAGCAACAGTGGTCCCTCTCCACAAAGGTGGTGCCTCAACAGATCCTGGAAACTATCGCCCCATAAGCTTGACTAGCTTGGTCTGCAAAGCTATGGAAAGGATCATCATGGACCTCATAAATAAAGATATTGGGGACCTACAGACACTGGATCCTACCCAGTTCGGCTTTGTTAAGGGCAGATCCTGCCTCTTAAACCTGGTCGATTTCTTTGAAACAGTCACCAAGGCCATTGACGAGGGGAAGGTGGTCCACACAGCCTATCTGGACCTTGCAAAATCCTTCGATACAATACCCCACTCAGGCATTATAGATAAGCTCACCAGCTTAAATATAAACCCCTGTGTTACTAGATTGGTTGCAAACTGGCTCAAGGACAGAACCCACATGGTTAGAATTGCTGGAGCCATGTCAGACTCCAAACCAGTTACAAGTGGCGTCCCACAAGAGACAGTCCTGGGACCTCTCTTGTTTGGTATATATTTCTCAGAGGTACAGGCTAACACAGAAGGACTGTGGCTGACCAAGTTCGCAGATAACTGCAAAGTAGGCGCCATAATAGACTCTCCAGCTGACACAAGCATCATACAAAAGGGCCTCATAGAAACAGACAACTGGTGCCAGAGCCATGGCCTCAAGCTAAATGCCAAAAAGTGTAGTTATCCCCTTTGGCAAAAATAAAGTGCCCACAAATTACCACATAGGTAGTAATCCATTAAGTAAGAAGTAATTAGGGACCTGGGGATCCAAGTTGATAGCAATCTCTCATTTGACAACCACGTGGCCAAAGTGGTTAGAAAAACATTTTATATAGCCCACCTAATCATAAAGGGATTCACATCTAGATCAGGGGAGGTCATCGTGCCTCTTTACTCATCCCTCATCAGGCCCATAATTGAGTACAATGCCTCTTTTGGGATGTACCTCACCAGACACCTGCAGCAACTGGAAAGACCCCAAAAGTACCTCACCAAGAGGATCAAAGGGCTCAAACAGATGCCATATGCTGCCCGGTTAAAGAAACTCCAGCTCTACTCAGTGGCATACCGCCTGCTCAGAGGCAATCTGTGCCTGACGTATAAAGCCATGTCCAACCCGGAATTAATGGACATGCTGCACCTCAGAAAATCCAAATCCCATCGAGCTATGCGCTCGAGAAACTTGAACCTCAGCACTGAAATAAATAGGACATGCTGGAGGGACAGATTCATAACCCAGAGACTCCCTTCACTCTTGAATAAAATCCCAGTCCAGGTTAGGCAGAGTCCCTCATTGACTCTCTTCAAGAGGAATCTTGATGAGTGGATGGGAGATAGTAGGTTTACCCCGGGTATCACTTCTGTGTCACTGTTAGACAGAGGCACAGTATGCTAACCTCGAAAAAGGGCATAGCAAAATTAATTTAAAATGGGTGGCGAAAGCCAAACACACTCTGGCTAGGCTTATAAATGCCCTAGGGCAGATAGCCTAGTATGAACCTATGAACCTAAGAGATGATCGGAAAAAAGTTTTAAAAAAAAGGTGGGTAAGACATATATAGCGAGAATTTGAATTAAGGATAATAAACTCTGCACAGGTACTAGGCTTGGGACAAGATAACATTGCCATTTGGAATTATCCTCCAGAGGGAAGAAAATTCATTTTAATTGGAATAGATACTTTTTGTGACATTATTTTTAAAACTGGGGTTGGGCTTGAAAAGTTGAAAAATGGATATGGGGAAATATATGATTTGTTTCCCTGGAATAATTATGTCCTATCAGTGGAAAAGAGAGACACAAATTCAAAAGTAAAAATACAGTTCAGAATGGACATTGATGAAGAGACTTAATTGAATATTTAAAAGGAATATGTTGTTGATGCCATTAATTTGGTAAATATTTTTGATAATAGAAGGTTATGGACAGATGGACAGGATTGCACAGGTATTTTATAAATGTTGAATGGAAAAATACAGCATATACTAAACGTTATTTTTGTTGATGGTTTGAAAGGTTTTGTAAAGTATGGGGGGTCAATCTAAGACATGTTTTTGTTGCGAGTTAAATGAACATTTATTAGATGAATTGTAAAATGGAATGCTTTAAATGCAAAAAGGTGGGACATTCCTGGATGGGTTGTAATGAAGAATATATTTTGTACAAGGGACAAGATGAACAAATAGCACAGGAAAATGCGGTAGAAATAGAAGAAAAACCAGGGGAAATGTGAAGTACACAGTGAAGAAAAAAATTCTACAGCAGTGAATGGGAGAAGCATGTAATTTTAATAGAAAATAAAAAGAGAGAGAGAGAGAGCGGGGAAAGTGAAGAAAAATTTAGACAGTATGTAGTTAAAGGAAAAATTCTATTGGCAAAAGAGTCATAGAAAAAAGAGAATTAAAGAAATACATTAAAAGAAAGATAGGGAATAAGTGATTATAAAATGATCACTTTAAATATTCATAGTTTTATTAATGATGTAAGATTATTGATTTATGAATGAAAAATTCATCTGATTTTATAGTTATAACAGATATTCCATTTCTTAAAGAAAAGAAAATTCATTTTGACACTTTATGGGGGAAGAGTACAATTTGGAATTTAGGTATAGACAACTGCTCTGGGTGACTGCTATTGTATAAAAGAAATGATACAGTGATATCAAGCCATCTGGTGGTAATAACAGAAAGATTACCAGTGGTAGATATCATAGGAGAGGACAACCTATGATAATCATTATGATATATTTATACACAAACAGCAAAAAAGAGGAATTATCTGAAAAGATTAAAGCGTATGTTATTTATTTATTTTTATTTTATTTTACATTTGTTAACCAGGAGAGTCCGACTGGACGCAGGTCCATTTTCAGCGGAGGCCCGGGGAGAAAAGCTCCAAGTTAGTTAATTTACAAGTTGGTTAAATCATTTGGTACAGATGTAATAAGCATCAATAGAAGTTATTATCAAAGTTACAAGTTGTCAGTGTGAGTCTATGCAGCAAATAGTCATACACAGTTAAATATCACAGGATACATAGGTCACATAAAAATGATTGCTAGATATTTAGTCTACACAATAGGTCATATTTAGGCAGTCGTACAAAATGTAATAATTTTTTTTTTCTAGTAGGGAGAGCATCAAAAGAGCAGGTGTTTACTAGGAAAAAGTTCTAGAGTTGGTTGTTTAATTGTTAGGATACAATATGAGAGATAGATAGTCTTAGATTAGGAGGTTACTGTTTATTAGGATTCAGTTTTGTAAGGAAGAATTCTTCATTCATATGGCCAGTAGAAGTTAATTCTACAAGGAACTTTACAATGCTTTGTAGGATTAAATATATATTGGTGGGCATCTTAGTGAGAAGTTAATTCTACAAGGAACTTTACAATGCTTTGTAGGATTAAATATATATTGGTGGAGATCTTAGTGATTTGTCATGGTCTGGATTAACCTGGGGCATAGCATGAGCATAGCCAATTATTATAGTAGTGTTTTTTTTAGAAGGTGTTTAAATTGTTTTGGAGAGGTTGTGGCAGTTATGTGGTTTGGAAGTGTATTCCAGGCCTGGGCTATTGTGCAGGCATATAGGGATTTACCTGCTTCATTTTTGTGTCTGATTACTTTTATTAGATTTTGGTTGCTAGATCTTAGTTCTGCAAGGCTCAATAATGCTCTGAAGTGCTGGAACTTTATCTGGTAGGTGGTAGAGCTTTTGTGCTGTTGAGATTTGATTTAGTAGTAATACATTGGGTAGCTCTAGCCAACTGAGCTGTTTTAGGGATATACAACGATGGGACCTATGTGAGGTTTCAGTGGCAAATTTGGCAATCTTGTAACATGATTCCATTTTGTTTAGGTCTTTTTGACTTAGATTGGTTAATATGGGGGAGGCATATAGTAGGATGAATAGCAGGTGGGTTCTAGCAGTAGTAGTTTTAGTATGTGTCTTCATGAATTGTTTGTTTCTATAGAGTAGGCCTAGTTTCTTGTTCACTTTTGTGATGGTTTGTGCTATATGGGAATCAAATTTTAGTTGGTGATCGATTTCTATACCTAGTAGTTTTGTGTGAGGAGTTGGTGTGATTTGAATATTACTTTTAGAGTTTATAGTTAATGTTTCTTTTGAAGGATGGGATCTTCCGGGATTGAACAGAATCAGTTTAGTTTTGTTGGGATTGAGAATAAGTTTGATACTGGCAAACCATGTTTCAGCTAGAGTGAAGTTTGACTGGGTCAGGGTTTGTAGTTCTTTAATGTTTGGGGCGGCACATGTAATGGTGGTATCGTCTGCGTATTGCACTACTGAGGCAGTGGGTAGGGCTGAAGAGATCTCTTTAGTGAAAAGAGAGAATAGTAGAGGGCCTAGGATAGATCCTTGAGGGACTCCTATGGAAACTGGCAGTAGAGCAGACAATTTGTCTTGAAACCAACTTATTGTGGCAGAACAAAGGTTAAGGTTAGACAAGGTTTGGAGAAGCATATTATGGTTCACCATGTCAAGGGCCTTTGATAGGTCTAAGAAGATGGAAGATACAAATAAGCCTTGGTTCCTATGCTGGTTAACTGTGTTGGTATGGGAAAGGAGAGCAGTAGTGGTACTGTGGGAGGGTCTGAAGCCATGTTGGGTTTTGGATAGTAGATTGTTTTTTTGGAGGTAATATATTAGCTGCGAATGGAAACTCTCCCCAGTATTTTAGATAGAGGGGATAGGATAGCAACTGGGCAGTAATTGGTCAGTTCTAGGGAAGAGTCGCCTTTATGAAGTGGAATGATATGTGAAGTTTTGCATAAGGTGGGTACTTTATGTTCAGATAGAGATCTGTTTATGAGGATAGATACAGGATAGGATATGGCCTTTGCAGATATCTGAAGGAAATCTGCAGGTAATTTGAAAGCAGCCAGGGTAGCTGGTTTAAGTTGCTGAAGGAGTTTTGAGATGGTCTTGGTTGGGACTGGTCGTAGGGAGAAGGTAGTAGTGGTCTGTGTTTCCTTATTGTGGAGTGGGGTGAGTAGTTGTGTTTGTGTTTGGTTAGGCATTTGTTAGTTTTAGTATGGTTTCTGTGAAGAAATTGTTGAATTGTGTGGGGATGTATCATTATTTGGGAGCACAGGGGTAGGGATGAAGGCTTTTCCTGGGTATAGTATTTTATTTATGCTGGACCAAAATTTTTGTGGATTATATGCATATTTGTTTTGAGTGTTTATATAGTAGTTAGTTTTGTCGGCTTTAATCTGTCTTTTAGCTTTATTACGAAGTTCTAGATAATTTTGTCTTAGTTTAGGGGATTTATCTTTTTGAAACAGTATCCAGCTTTTATCCCTTTCTTTCATTGTGTTTTTAGTCTCCTTTGTGAGCCATGGGGCATGGTTGTTTTTTATCCTTATTGTTCTAGAGGGTGCATGGTAGTTTAAGATATCTAGAAAGGTGTTATTAAAATATTGTACAGCATCGTTGAGGGGTAGTTGTTTAAGGGGTGTCCAGTTGCAGCATTGTAGTGATCTACTAAAGTCAGTGGCCTTGAAGTTCTTTTTGTTGCATATCATTTTAAGGATGGGCTGGTAGATGTGTTGGTTAGATCTATTCCTACTTAGATAGGTTGGCTGGTGATCGTGTAGACTGTCTGGGAGACACCCTGACTGTTGTACAAGGGAGGGATGGGATAACAGAATCCAGTCTAAGATGGATTGACATTTATTTGCTTTGTCAATTCTGGTGAGGTTGGATATTATTTGGGTGAATCTGTGGAGGTTGATGTGGGTAGTGGGGTTGTGATTCAAGCATTTTAGCCAGTCTATGTTAAAGTCCCCTAGTACTATTGTTTCATGGGGAAGGGAGTTTGAGGTCCAATTAAGTAGGTTTTCTGTTGTATTGATGTTATTACCTGGAGGGAGGTAGGCTCCTGCAATTACTATTTGTTTGTGAGAGTTTAGTTTGAGTTTTGCCAGGATCAGTTCTATATCCTTAACTTCTTGGGTATCAAAGTCAAACTGTTCCATGGTGAGATGATTTTGAAATAGGATAACTACCCCTCTACCTTTCTTTTCTACCCTATTATCTTATTATATTATATCCTGGGGCTATGATTTCATTATTGCTATGTTCAGGTTTAAGCCAGGTTTCTGTTAATACGACTATGTCTGGTTTATATAAGGCTAGTAGGGCATGAAGGTCCTGGATTTTGTTTAGTATACTTCTTATGTTTATGTTTAGGAAAAGGAGGGATGAGGCGGGTCTGTTGTAGACAGGGTTAACTAAGTTTGGGTTAGTGGTAATAGTATGAGTGGGTCCGGGGTTGGGGTGTATGTCACCACAGCAGGTCAGTGTGAGTAGGAGGTGTAGATAGAGATTAATTAATTTGTGAAGTATTTTGTTTTGTTTATGGGAGGTGAGTGGGTTAGTTTTTGGTGTTAGTTTGTTATGACTGTATGTGAGTATTTTACAGGTATTAATATCGGTTGGTGTGATTGTAAAACATTTTAAGTGATTGTGGTGAGGTATGGTTGTAGTCTGCCCTGGAGATGGCTTGTTGCCTTGTAGTTGGCAGTGGTAGGAAGAGAGGATGGAGAGAAGGAGTAGGGTGAGAATAATGTTTGGATAGAGTAGTAGTGTTATTAGCAGGTTCCTTTGTGATTTGGGCATATTTATTTTTATGCAGAGAGAGAGTTGTTGAGATATAGCTAATACGTGGGTATTGATAGAGGGTGGTGCAGTGAGTATGTAAGGGTGTGGTAAGGGTATTGTAAACATGTACATGATGATTCATAGGTTAGTACTAAGCTAACTGCGCTTACGAGCCATTTTAAGCCTAGCTAATTATCCTTTGTGAGACTCAAACCCTGCACCTTGTATTTGTAAGGCAAACACCTTAACCATTAGGCCACCCTCCCACCCAAATGGGTGATTTCAATTAAAATTTGAGGAAGGAAGGAAGTAAGGGAGATCTTATGAGATGTTAAATAAGTAAAAGTTATAAGCATAGGAGAAATGAAGTTGGGGGGAAAAACAGATAGTGCACTTAGAGAACAAGCAGTACGAAAACAGAAATTGATTATGTGGTGTTTTCAGACTCTTTGAATGAGCTGGAAGGAGGTACAATTAAGCCTGTGTTTTCAGATCATGATGCAGTTTGAGCAAGAGTAAGTATAACTTTAGATGATATTAAACAGGAAAGGTATTAAAAATTGAATAATATGAACATAAGAGCAAATTTCAAAAAGCAAACGTTTTATGAAAAGAACATATAGCAACAATATTTATTAAAATTGGCCTAGTTGGTGGGTCAAATACAAAAGGAAAGTTAAAAGAATATGTGAAAGAATGGAAAAAGAATGTTTAAGAGTAATACAAAGAAATTTAATGAAAGGAATGAAAACTTATTGGATTTGTTAGAAAGTGAAGATAAAAATATATGGATATAGAGAAAGAATTGTATGAACAAACTAAAAGAAATATTATGGACCTGTTAAGCAAACAGCAGTATTTAATACTGTGTGAGGGTGTGGTGTAAAAGAACTACCATGGTAGGGCTGGCCACCTGATGGTATAAACCTTGGCTCTAGATTATGGTCATTGGTGAAATGACAACTCGACCCTATCCCAAAAATGGGAAACAGGGGTTATGGATGGATGGTTTTATGTTTAACATATACAACTACTTAAAAATATTCAACTTAACAACAAGATAACCACTGTGCATCTTACCTTACAGAAAGAGACAGTAGAGTGAGCTAGTGTGCCAGATATGGGAATAGTGTGCTCTGCATGGATGCTGGGCAGACACATTGGTGACACAGCCCCGTGCTTCACAGACTATCTGGCAATTGATAGAATGGTAGAGCTTCCTATTGCAGTACCACTCACCCTGTGGATGAGAATGGGACCTAACTGCAACATGGGTGCAATCTATCACAAAGAGTACCTTGGTGAAGTGCCCCAGCCCATAAAAGGCATGCATAGCCCTGGCTTGGTCCTGAGGCGACACTGGGAAATAGATGTACTGATCCACATGTACCAATAGTACATCCTGGAACTGTTTCAGTATCCTCAAGGATTCTCAATGTGCCCTCAGTCTCTCTCTGGAAGGTCTCCATAGCACATATAGTGAAGGCTATACATACTTTGGTATCCCACAGGAATAGTAAGTCCATGCATGCCACTATGGAGGTCAAACCTGCCCATTAGGACCCTTATAATGTCTCTGTCTACTCTAAACCTATCAAGGATTTCTTTATCAAACTTATAATTAGTTATCCTTTGCTTATGCTTTTACCTTCTTAGCCTGTGAGCACTACTGCGTGCAATTGGTTTTGGCCCGGCAAAGACAAGCAACTCTGACCTAGAAATAGCAAAGCTCACCACAAAAAATAGCATTTTCATCATTTGTAACTGATAGATTTGGTGTTGCTTCCTTTTTTATAGCATATCTGAAACAATTTTGGGAAAGCAAGAAAAACTGAAAAATTGTATAAAATGGTTTTAATTAGCATATGAACATTTATGCCAGTTCTCATTTCCATCTCACTATCTGCTCATTTACGTGAATACATTCAAGGACAGTGAAAATTGGGGTAAATGACCTCTGTGAATTGCACCTCAACTGCACCTATTCAAGCTTGCCCTAGCACTCCTTAATGTATTTATGTAGCTGACTACGGATACTGGCCCTTCTTTCCACTTCTGTTTTAAAACGCTATCCAGCCTGATTTGTATTATTTTCATTAAAATCTTTTAATCTGTATTAATTAATGATATTGGTCTGTAATCATGCAATCTGTCTTTTTCCATCCCATCTTCCAAATCAATCTCATTGTTCCTTCATAAGTGTTACTTTCTTTAAAGCCATGATATTTCCATTCATGTAATGTCTTTAAATTTTTTTCTCTGATTCTCTTCCATATTTTTATAGATTGTTAATCCAGGCCATCTAAACTTGGTGAAGAACTCTCTTTAACCATTTTCAAGTTTTATCCACTCTTCCATCCGTATTATTTTTCTTTAAAACTTAATTTTCTTTGTCTACAAACTTTTCACATTTACACTATTTCTCTATATCTCAAAAATAGTCACTTCTTCAATTTCAACCTACCTTGTAACACAAACACCTACTTTAATTTTCACTTGGTTTATTATTAAATGTTGTCTCTATCTTCTTTCTCAAAAAAATTATAGGATGTTCAGTGCCTGTTGCATTATTCATAATATGATCACATGCCTGTCAGATTATGAAGTGACCCATGCTGTAACTGCAGCTCCCAGTTTTACTCCCACTTTGACTAATTATGACCAGCCAGCAGCAGTAGAAAGGGACCCCATGTGGTAGGTTTGCACAAGGCATGTGGCTGTGCATAATATACGGCATCTCATCCAGAACTATGGACCAGGACATTCAGGTTAATTTCCTTTTTTATTTTTTTGGTAAAAAAACACAGAGTACAAGTATAATTGATGCATGCAGTAATACCTGTAGAATATGCTGGGGTGCATGGTTTGCTGTCTCTGTTCAAATGACATTCCCTCTAACTTCTCTAACTTTAAAATAGTTTTGTATTACTTACTACCTTTGCCTGAGTTCTCACTGATTCCTTTTCAGTGATGCTGAAAGGCATTACACCAATAAATAAATGAATAGTTGCACCTGCTGTATTTAATAACTTTTGGTTTATTTATTTATTTATTCACTATGCAACTGAAAGCTGTACTGGCAACAATGACAAATGCAATTACATATGCCATTTCTGTGTAATGCATTCTGTTGCATTGCACATCAGAGTTCTTTTTTACAGTCATTCAAAATGAATAGTTGCACCTACTGTATTTAATAACGTTTGGTTTATTTATTTATTCACTATGCAACTGAAAGCTGTACTGGCAACAATGACAAATGCAATTACATATGCCATTTCTGTGTAATGAATTCTGTTGCATTGCACACCAGAGGTCTTTTTTACAGTCATTCAAAATAATTATGACTTCAGAAACTTGTCATAATTTGTGCAGTAATGAGGGTGTACTGGCAGCAGTTAAGTGTATATAATAGGATGATTATTTTTTTCTGATATTTTTATTTGTATTTCAAAATTTTTACAATTAATATTCTGTCTGATAGTTACATTTCCAGAAAAGAGAAAGAATACTTGCAAATAAGAAAACTCAATAACACATCCGAACAACAGTATACACTATATACAAAACTTCCAAGTGCCTATAACAATCATAAATATAATTAATTTGGCAAGAACATAACAATAGCACAATAAAACAATGTTCTTAGGTGAAGATTGTTTAAGATTTTCTCACTCATGACTAAGTCTGATTATTTAACAAAGTTAAGATTCATTATAGAATATAATGAAATAGTTTACTCCAATACTTCATATAGTAATAATGTTTATTTTGAGTAGTTATTATTAATTTATGGGTTTCTATATATTTAATTGCAATTTGTTTGCATCCATCCCAGGATGGTTATTTTAATGTGTAATTTCTGTACGATGTATTGGTTCTGGAAATGTTTGCTGATTGCTATTGTGATTTCTTAAGTAGCCTTAACCTGAAGGAACATAATCCATGTATCATCATTTTCTGCCTGATTTCAGTTAAACAGAAAGTTAAATGATTGAAATTATTACAGCATGGTGAAAGTAATAGCTATAAAATGAATAACTGCACATATATGCAACCCCCCCACCCCCAACAAAACCTTAATTCAAGGAAACAAAGATTTATCAATGAATGTAGTTCATAGTAGTTCCAGATCAAATGAGTTATACACCCCTCCAATTGATAGGCCTGGTGATGGTGCAACAGATCAGGAGGATGGACTACTATGAGAACTTTAAGGTCAGTTAGTCCAATGGTGGGATCTAGAGGAGGAAGGTGATCCTGCTGTCAGTGACCTTGACCTGGAACATGAGGTTCTTTTAGGTGTAGATGACCATTGACATAGAAAAAGAGAAATATGCTGTGATTGTTCACTGCGAGTGCTGACATCACTGTCTTGAGAACCAGTTTTAGCATCATAGGAAGTTACTAGGCTATTGCCCCTGAGGCCCTTATAAGCCTAGCCAAGAGTTTAGCCTATGCATAGAGAATTCAGTACCTGATGCCCCTGTCCAGCAGGGACATGGGTGGAACCCCAGGGATGTATTTTCTATTTCCCATTCATTTATCCAGGTTGCACTTAAAAAGGGCTAAAGAGGTGCTCTGCTTGATGTGGAGAAGGAGTCTATTCCATAGACTGGAAGTCTCTGGGACACAAATTTGCCCCACCAACAAGTCCTATTGATGTCACAGACCAGGATAAGGCCGTGTGTGTGGGGTTACTCGAGCGGAGCTTGACTTGCAGATATGCAGCAGTCCCATCAAGGTGGGGTCTGAGATCGCTTTGTATAGCAGGCAGAGGTCACCTCTGAGAAGTCTGTATGAAACAAAGTAGAGGGATAGGGCTTTTAGCCTATCTGTGTATGGTAGAATTTTGAGGCCCCGGATTCTCCTGGTGAGGAGCATCTGCGGTCTCTCCAGCTGCAGCATGTTCTTTGCGAGGTACATGCCAAATGGGGTGTTGTACACAATGATCCATCTGGTAACATACAGATTGATGCCTAGTTGAGAGAGTTTATTTATTATGCCCGAGTGGGAAATAGTGTTGAAGGCTTTGGCCAGGTTAAGTTAGGTGGTTTGCACCGTCTTCCCCTCATCCATTGCTTTGCTGACTGTCTCAAAAAAGTCGACCAAAGTTAATAGACATAACCTCTCCTTGATGAAGCCAAACTGTGTGGGATTGAGTGTTTGGAGGTTGCCAGTGTCCTTGTTAATGAGGTCCATGATTATCCATCCCATGGCCTTTCAGATCAGGCTAGTTAGGCTGATGGGTCTATAATTTCCTCGATCGGTGGATGCTCCACCTTTGTGTAAAGGGATGACAGTGGCCGTCCTCCACTCAGTTGGGACAAAGCCAGTACTCAGGCTTTGATTGAATAAGGCACCTAGTGGTGCTGTAAGTTCCTGCATGAGTTCATGTAGGATGCAGCCTGGGATGTTATCGGGTCTCATGGAGGCTGTATTTTTTGGCTTTGAGAGAGCATTGATGACATGATCCCTAGATATAAGGATAAGGGGGCAGGTAAAGGGAATGTCCTGATCTACTGATGGGGAGGACAGAGAGGTGAAATTTTCACTGAATCTGTCAGCCAGCAAGCTTGCTATATCTATGGCATTTATATATGTGGTGTCCTTGACCACCAGTTCTGAACAGATCTGGGTGCTACCTTTGAGATTACAGACATATGTGAAGAAAGCCTTATGATTGTCTCTAGTAGATGTGGCCAATTTGGACTCGAAGTTTGCTTTGGAGGATTTCACTAGTGCTCTTATTTACTTGTTTAGGCTAAGGAGAGATTGCTTCCAGTTCAGCACCTGCTCTTTCTTGGTCCTAGACAGGAATTTTTTTCTTTTGTTATAGAGTTTATTTATTGCAAATATCCACCAGACAAGTTTACTCTACCTTGCGGAGGATGATTAAGTCCTGTCAGGTATTCCTGATTCCATGCATCTATATAAATGTTCGTATAGCAATTTGGTATAGTTTTGGATACTGGTGCCAGATCCTAGAGAGGAGAAGGAGGAGGGGGCTTTGAAGCTGTTTATACCATCCCTCAGGAGACTGTAATCAACTTTGGAAAAGTTTTTTTTGTTTGACCCTAGCAAGAGGGGGGTCAGGGGAGATGGTGACTTCGAACGTGACCGCTTTATAGTCTGATCTTACAAGGGAGGATGATACTGCAGGGATGCTGCAGTGGTTACTCATATTGGTTAATACCAAGTTTAAGATATTATCACCTCTTGTGGGGGTATCAACTAGCTATTCCAAAGCATTTCCATTGAGAAAATCAAGGTATCTCTTGGGCATTTGTGTTCTGGCATGAGTAGTTCTTCCAGTCTATGTTTGGGTAGTTAAAGTCACCCAGGATCAGGGTAAAGGGTTGAATCTTGATAGATTCAAAGAGGGCTAGATAGGGAGTTTGGGCATCTTGGGTCAGATTTGGGGGCCAGTAGCTAGCTATGATTTGTATAGGGGTCTTGTCAATGGTTAATTGCACTTGGAGTGTCTACTGTGCATCATACTGTTTGACCAGCCTGGAGGTATGTATGTCTTTAATATATATTGAAACTCCACCTCCTTTGGCTTTAATACCCACAGGTTGAGGTCTGAATGTATGATAAGATGACTATCCAGGTATGGCTGGGGTGCTCTCCACAGCTTTGAACCAGGTTTCTGTGACTGTGCAAATGTCAGCATTGTCCAGGGTTAAGAATGCTTGCAATGAGTGCAGTTTCATGTTTAGACTCCTAACATTTAGCAGCATGACCTTTAATTTGTGTTTTTTTTTTAATTTGTATGTTGGTAGTTTTAACCTTTTTCAAAAAAAAGCACTGTGGGGGAGGCAAGTGTCTTTGCCAGACACCTGAAGCCCAAGTGAGACAGACGCAGGCCATCTCTGGCAAACCATCGTGGTCTGTCAATCATATCTTCTCAGGCTGTCAGGTACTAGATCCCCCTGGAATGACACCAGAAACTAAGCCAATTGTTAAAGTCAATGATTTTCTGTTTCTATTGAGGCATCATTCTGGGTGACAGTAGAATGCTGCTTAAGGCTAGGGACATACCTGCCTGGGACACATTCAGTGAGTTCAATCATGTCTCTCTTCATATAGTCCAGGGAGGTACATGTGATCTTCCTTCACGTGTTTGAACACTACCCCATCCTCTCCCCCTTGTAAGATATTCTGGCACACTTCCCTGTTGTGCAGCCAATGCTTTATGTGTTTCCTGTGGTAGTTCTAAATAATTTCTGTGTCTGGCACTTTTGTAATGTTGTTACTGTGGGCAATGTGGCCTCAGAATGCCTGTTCAGACTTTTCTTGTGTGTGTGGAGAAACTGATGTAGATGTGCAGGTTTGCTCCTGCTGTGCAAGCATGAGTGGAATGTCAGCTTGTGTTTGACTTTGCGATATAGTGTCACTTTCTGTGGAGTTACTAACATGTTAGGAGGTGAATCAGCCTACCATTAAATTTGGAGACTACCTGCCACTTCCCTCAGGTTACCTCATGAACACAACTACATTATCATTAACAGCAGCAGCAGGAAAGCTCAATCTACTGCTGACTCCATCCATATTTATTTGTACAGCTGAACTGTTTATTCTTGATCCTGACTCAGTAAAAGAAGTCATTACAAAACATTAATAACAACGCAACAGCATACAGTATAACATTTGTTACAAGGGGGTGAGTGGGGCACTTACCATGCTGTCTCTTTCATTTTCATTAGCTGTTGATGTACAATGCTGACTTAATAATAATTAATTGTGACATGTTCAGTTACAGCAGTGTTTGTCACCATTAATTTTAGCTATAAAAGATGTGCATTTTAAACCAACTGTCAGGAACTGATGAATGCAAATGCTGCTTCAGACCTTGGTCTGATGGAACAGAGCCCGTACCACCTCTAATTATTCCATTTGCACCATCTTCTGTATCATAGCCACCCCCCATGTATGGATAGAAGGAATTCTTCTGGTGTTAACTTAATAAGATTTGGAGGCACCTCCTGTTGTGGTCTTGAAGATTGCATTCTGCCTGGCCTTGCTTCTAGCATGTCCTACTAATTTGCCCTTTTTTGTGCTCTGCAAGGGATCTGTTTCTGCCCCCAACTGAATTGATTTAAACAACAATTTGGCTCCATGCTTTGGTCCTGTGGGCTTGTCTGGGGCCCTCTTTAGCATGAAGAAGTTTGCCATATGTCCTAGGCATTGCCCTGAGTACAGAATTTTCCTCATGACTAGATTTATCATGTCTATGTCTTCATCCCTTATTCTCCATCAGTACTACACAGGAATAAAATTAAAAGGGCTACAGTCAAACACTTGCCATGCTACTGTCTGGATGACATTCGCTGTTAAACTGTAAACGACTGGCCTGCTATTCCTGCCACCAACAGAGGTAAATGAATAAGCAAACAGAAATATTATGTAAACTGCACAACTACAATTTATTCAATACTGGAAGTAATTACACCAAAATCAAACTGCACTACTACCTGCCACTGCCATGTATTCTTCCCACACTGACAGTACCAAAACATCATATTTATCAAGCTTGTGTAGTTGTGCCTTTTGCACAGTACAGTTTTGCAACTGAAGAAACCATTTTTCAATGTATGCACAATCACTAACTTCTGTAATGATCTAACGGTCATTTATTACAATTTCAGTGAACAACACCACATGTCAAACAACTGCAACGACTTGACCAGGACTAAAAGTCATGCAATGGCATCATTAAATGCATACTACACTTATAGGTTCATAGGTAGGTACTAGGCTATCTGCCCAAGGGCATTTCTAAGCCTAGCCAGAGTGTGTCATCTTTCGCCACCCCATTGATTAATTAACTGAGCCTCTGTCACGAAGAGCCAATGAAGTGATCCTAGGGGTGTATTTTCTGTTACCCATCCACTCGTCAAGGTTTCTCTTGAAGAGTGTTAGTGAGGGGCTCTGCCTAATGTAGTTAGGAATTTTGTTCCAAAGCATGGGGAGTCTCTGTAACAGGAATCTATCCCTCCAGCATGTTCTATTTATTGCTGTGTCGAGGTTTAGCTCACTAGAGCGAGTGGCTCACAGTGACTTGGATTTCTTTAGGTGGAGCATGTCCATCAATTTTGAGTTGGACATGGCTTTGTAAGTCAGGCAGAGATCACCTCTGAGTAAGCGATATGCGACTGAGTACAGCTGGAGTTTTTCCAGTCGGGCTGCATAGGACATATGTTTGAGGCCAGTAATCCTGTTGGTGAGGTATTTTTGTGGTCTTTCCAGCTGTTGGAAGTGTCTTGTGAGGTACATCCCAAATGGGGCATTGTACTCTATGATGGGTCTGATGAGTGACGAGTAGAGGGGCACTATAACCTCTTTATTTCTAGATGTGAACTCTTTAGTAATTAGATGGGCTACATAGAAAGATTTCCTAACTAGTTTGGCAATACGATTGTCAAAGGAGAGATTACTATCTACCTGGGTCCCCAGATCTCTCATCTCAGATCTCTTCTGTATTAAGGGGGCTGCCACCTATGTGGTAATTCATGGGTGTTTTGTTTTTCCCCAAACGGGATGACTATGCATTTTTTGGCATTTAGCTTGAGACCATGACTTTGACACCAGGTGTCTGTCTCAGTCAGGCCCTTTTGGAGAATGTCCGTGTCAGCCGTAGAGTCAATTATGGCTTCCAGTTTGCAGTCATCGACAAACTTGGTTAGCCATAGTCCTCCTGTGTTTGCCTGTACTTCTGAGAAGTCTATGCCGAACAGTAGTTTTAGGTCAGCTTAAAAACATTATTACAGTAACTGTTAATTAGCCTGTTACTAAGTAATAATTAGTTTATAAAGCTTTTCTTACTTGTTGATGTCTGCAGTGTCCTAACACATTTGCTACCTGTCCTGGCTATTGGCAAGTCAATATGGTGTAGCTCAACCTTGTGGCATAAATTCAAGCCAATTTGCACATTTAGTATGCAGATTAGACTAATTTATATGCATATCTATGAGTCATAGTATTATGCAAAAGCTTTACGAAGTACATTGGCGTATTCTGGATTTTCGTTGATTGTGAATGTATGTCCCACAGAGCATGAACATATCTGAAACAGACATGGACACACTGTGAACATTTATGAACTCTGGAGCACTCCACAACAATGCCAAGTTGTTCGCAGAGATGTGCTGCCTGCCCTAAACCAGCCAAAATAAGAATATACTTGTAAAATTCAAAATGGAGTCATATGAATGTGAGTCTGAAAGCAATGTGAAGTTAAATCCCTACCCATCCATCTCTGCATGTCACACCCCAACAAGGGATACATATCATAAAGTCTAAAAAATAATTTTCACATTACTGTTAACATTTCTTTTTCCACCACCTTTATTTACAAGAAAAAGCAAAAAAAGGAGGGGGATACATGTTCCAATAACCATCATTGTTAACAGTTAGTATAGATAAACTTAGAAATAACTCATTACTAATGGAAAGGTCAGAGTTTTGGTTAAATCTAACATATCAGTGTTATCAATACCTGATCTAATGACCATGCTAGCAAAAATGGATTTGGTCAAGGTGATGTCACACCCAACAGGGAGTGGTTCTAACCCTGGTTAATACAGCCCTCCCCATACATTCCTCATTCTGGTTCTGGCTCTTCAAATGATGGCAGCACCAGTGAAGGCATGAGACGGCACACCTGGCTGGTATGAGAAACAGACCTTAGTAATGCACACCTGGCTGATATGAGAAACAGACCTTAGTAATGCTCTAACGTTTGCTCTGCAAACTGGGATTACAGTTGTCACTTCCTCATCCCTTCTTCCCTTACCATTTCTCTGTCATCCTCCTCCGGATTTCCCACTCACACTACCCTCTCATAAAAAATGTGAAAAAATAGGGGGGGGTCTATCCCTCAACAAAAAATATACTGCCCATCCTTTCCCACCTCCTCCAGCTCAAACCCTCTTGATGTTTCCCTTGTGTGTTCACCTCTTTGTTTCGTCTCCCCCTTTTCAATATGTCCCATCACCCCCTTTCTATTATTTAATAAAATCATCCAGGTATCCATAAAAGAATACCCTTTTATAAAAACATTATAACCCCTTTCCTTTTAGAAAAAAACTATTAGCTGCTGCATAGTCCATAGCTTTTCTACAATGCTTTCAGATTGCCTGCGATATGCCATGGCATGTGCCATTTACGATTCCGCAAAATAATTTGCACTTATGAGAAGATGAACTTTGTACAATTTATACATTTACAAAAAGTGGGCATGATTACAGAAATTGCTTTGTTTTTCTGTATTCATCACACCGACGTTTCATTGATCTTATTTACATATCCTTGCAGCACCACTGTCCACACATAACTGCTACTCACTTGCGAAGACTCTGACTATGAATACAGGACAAAGAATTTATGAAGTGAGGAAAAAGTCAGTTAGTGAAATGTTAACGATTATAAAAGGAATCATTTATGTTATTATGGAAGAGGGAAAAGAAGTGAGATTAGCTAGTATGGATGTTGAAAAAACTTATATTTCAAAGGAGCAATTATGGAATATTTTAGAAAGTTATAATATAAGGAAAGGTATAATCAGATTAATTAAAACAGCATGTAAAAGACGTGTGACAAGGATTATAGTAAATTGAGGGATAAAAGAAAAAACTTAAAATAGAAAGGGGATTGAAACAAGGATGCCCTATTAGTAGTTTATTTACTTTATGTATGAATGCAGAAATAAATTTATTATTAAAATATTTGAAAGAAGTAATATATGATAATGAGGAAATACAAGTTCCGATGGTGATGGTGTATGCAGATAATGTAGCTTTTGTTGCAAAAAATATAGGGTGGTTAACTGAGGTAGAAAAAAGGAGAGATATGATTAGATTATATAGGTCTGAATGTAAATAAGGATACAAGTAAAGGTTTCAGAGACATAGTTAACAAGACAATGATTTAATGGAAAGAAAAATTAAATCTTAGGATTTTGGAGTAATAAAGTCATGTAATAAATATGGACAGCTTGTATTAAGCAAATCTAATGTCTTCCCTGGCTTAAATGACTACATTACAATCAAACCTGTTTTAATGGTTAAAGCCCTTCAGGTATAGAGGGGCTTACTATTAATTTCATTATTAATATATATATATATATATATATATATATATATATATATATATATATATATATATATATAATGTGTGTATGGGTTTAAGTTAATTAGTTAAGCACTTAATTATTTAATTAGTTTATTAGTATATTTATTGAAATGGCTATATAATGAACATGATGTTACAAGTGGGCATTTGATGAAGTCTTGTGTTTCAAGACAATAGTGCTTATTGCTGTGTGTTTACTGAAAATCTGCTGTGGATTAAACTTTTTACTTTGCATCGAGGATTGGACTGCTCATTTCAGTTTTATTACTTTTTGAATTTTTGCCATTGTTTTCTTGTCTTAAGCAAATACAAGTTATATGTAAGTTATGGAGGTGTTTAATTTGAATTAAAATGGTATATTTAATTCATGTCTATGTCTTAGGAAAATTGAGTTATTTAGGAATAGTTATGGCATGTTCCCAAAGTTTAGAAAAAGGAATTATGCAAACAATTTTTAGTTTTTTTTTTTGGGGGGGGGGTTCTAGGTTGAATCAGTAAAAAGCAGGTTATTGTGTAATAATAAAGAAGAAGAAATCTGAATTTGGAGAATCTGATTGTGTTTCTAGTGTCTTTATGCCCAAATAGATTCTGTGATGGAGAAAGCGTGAGGAAGAAAAAACAATGTTTAAGATATTGGAAAGAAAATATAAATATTTCTGGCAAGAAAAAAAGAGGAAAGAATGAAAGGAATAAGTGTGTAGGAAAACAAAAGAATTGTAAAAGAAAATATTAGACTGGAAGATAAAAAAGAGAGAGATATGGTATGAAGAATATTATGGAATTAAACACAGCATTTGTTCCTGGAAAGAGTTAAATAAAGAGATAAAGAATGGTATTAAAGAGAGAGAGAGAAAGATTTAAAGCTTGGAAAGAAGAACAGCATTTTATGATTAAAAAATTACCAGTTAAAGAAATGATGAAATATAATGTGGTAGCATTTAGGAAATGTTTGGTATGTGGATAAAAGGTAACTATAGAACATGCACTATTAAAATGTGGAAGGGTTAGAAAAGTATAATAAGTAAAGAAGTAGAATAAGTGGGATTGGGTAGAAGAAATTGGAATGGAAAATAGTTTATATGATTGGTGCAAAGGAGATAGTATAACATTGACATAAGAAAGCTGTATAGTTATTGTGCATAATGTGTGACATGTAAGAACAAATAGCATTTTATTTAATAAGATTTGGGATAAAATAGATGACTGTAAAAAGATAAAAAATGGTTATGGCAAAGAAGGATGGGGTTTTGAAGAATTTAATTATGTGAATATGGCTGGAAATGAGGGGTATTTTAAGTAACATATTTTTATTCATTTTCTTATTAATAGTGGTTATTATCATTTGTAAGTAACTGAAATGTTGTTTTTTATGTATTGAAGTTTAAAATGAAGGCAGCCTAGTCTTTTTGATAGATGCCATGGGATCTTTTGCATAGCTTCATAGGTTGGTACTAGGCTATCAGCCCTAGGGCCTATACAAGCCTAGCCATAACAATTCCCTGGCTATTTCTTCCCACACTATTTACTTCCCTGGACCCCTGTCTAGCAGGGTGACTGACGTGATCCCCGGGGTGAATTTTCTTTCTCCCATCCAATCATCAAGGTTCCTTTTGAAGAGGGCCAAAGAGGCGCTCTGCTTGACATGTATGGGTAGTCTATTCCAGAGTCTGGGGAGTCTCTGGGTTAGGAACCTATCCCTCCAGCATGTTTTGTTTATTGTGATGACAAGATTTAGATCCCTGGAGCATGTGGCTCTGAGTGATTGGGACTGCTTTAAGTGTAGCATGTCCAACAGCTTTGGGTTTGACATGGCCTTGTATGTTAAGCAGAAATCTCCTCGGAGTAGACGATATGTGCAGAGTATAGCTGGAGTTTAAGGTGGTCAGCATAGGCCATCTGCTTTAGGCCTGTGATTCTTTTAGTGAGGTATTTCTGCGGCCTTTCCAGTTGTTGTACATGTCTTGAGAGGTACATACCAAATGGGGCATTGTATTCTATAATGGGTCTAATGACATATGACTACAGTGGGACAATGACCTCCTTTTTTCTGGATGAAAAGCCCTTAGTGATGAGGTGTGCCACATAGAAGGATTTCCTGACTGTTGTGGTGATGTGGTTACTGAAGGTGAGACCACTGTCCACCTGTGTCCCTAAGTCTCTTATCATACTTTCAGTGTTTAATGGACTGCCACCTATGTGATAATTCATGGATACATGTTTTTTCCCAAAGGGGATAACTATACATTTCTTGGCATTGAGCTTGAGCCCATGGCTCTGGCACCAAGCATCTGTTTCTGTAAGGCCCTTTTGTAGAGTATCCACATCATTTGGGGATTCAATAATGGCTCCCAGTTTGCAGTCATCTGTGAACTTTGTTAGCCAGAGTCCCTTAGTGTTGGCCTGTTCTTCAGAGAAGTAGATGCCAAACAACAGAGGTCCCAGGACTGAACCCTGAGGTACTCCACTTGCCAGTTGTCTGGAGCTGGATTTGGAGTCAGCTACCTTTACAGTGTGGGTTCTGTCAGTAAGCCAGTTGGCAACCCATTGAGTGACGTAGGGATTAATGCCCAGCTTAGTAAATGTATCTATAATTCCAGAGTGGGGGATGGTGTCAAAGGCCTTAGCGAGGTCCAGATAAGCTGTGTGGACTGACTTACCCTCGTCCACGGCTCTGGAGACTGATTTGAAGAAGTCAATAAGGTTCAGGAGACAAGATCAGCCCTTCACGAACCCAAACTGGGTGGGGTCCAGTGTTTTAAGGTTGCCAATGTCTTTCTTTACAAGTTCCATGATAATACGTTCCATGGCCTTGCAGATCAGGCTCGACAGACTGATGGGGCAGTAGTTCTCGGGATCCAAGGTGGATTCCCCCTTGTGGAGTGGCATAACTGTAGATGTGCGCCACTCAGTGGGCATGAAGCCTGAGGTGAGGGTATGATTAAACATGACACTTAGTTGAGGTGCCAGTTCATTTTGTAGTTCATGTAGTACACAGCCCGCAATGTCATCTGGTCCCATGGATGCTGTATTCTTAGCTTTGGAGAGTGCGTTTTTTTACCTGTGTGGCCGTTATTACCAGAATTTTTCAATCTTCCAGTATTGAGATGGTCATTAGGGGGTGAGAGGGGGGTGAAGATGGCACTGAATCGATCTGCCAGGATACTGGCAATATCCTTGGATCAGTATATTTAATGCCATTCTGTTGTAGCTCAGAGCAGATCTGAGCATTGCCATTTAGATTCTTGATATAGTTATAGAATGCCATGTGGTTGTCTTTGGAATCTTTGGCAATTTTATTTTCGTAACTCGCATCCACTTGTATTGCCACCAACTGAAGCAGATAGATCTTGGTTTAACTTCTCATCTGTAGGACAGCACACTAAGAGATGCACCCCTTAATGCTGCACTACAATGTCAGGAATTTGATAGATAAGATAGATAGATAAAGACAAATTGATTATAGGCTCATAAATACTCAAGTTCCTTGGTTCATAGGTAAGTAACTAGGCTTGATGCCCTTGCTCACCATTTTGATGCTTGAATTAACCTATCAGATTTGGTGTTAGAATGACCTTACCCATCCCCATGGTCAATAATTATATAGTGAGAATAGCTGGAATCATAGCATATATGATTTGAGTAGACGCATGCATGTGTGAAGCATTTAGTAACTTCCTCTGGGTAAATTTTTTATTCCCATCCAGAGATCCAAGTTGTACTTGAATATAGACAAGGATGAGCTTTGTTTTACATTTCTGTTCCAGAGGAGCAGTATTCTCTCTGTGAGATATATCTGTCCCTACAAACCATTCCTTTAATACTGTAAAGTGGTTTAGATCCCTAGACTGAGTATTTATGAAGCCATCCAACTTGCTGATGTGAAGAAAATCCATAAGTTTGGGTTCAGAGGATATTTTGTAT